>NC_062522.1:9360389-9430389 GCF_022655615.1 Tachysurus fulvidraco
TGTGCCAGTCATGGGCTGAGAGACAGAGACTAGCAAAGGTACTATAAATGACTGGATCATGTTTGGAACGGTCTGCCTTTCTCCTAAAATGGTATAGAGGACTGAGTCTATAAGCATTGCTGTTTGATCAGGGGCTCATACCGTCTGTAAGCTGACACTGGAGATGACGTAAGGGACTGTCATTTATGTGCTATACACATCATCGTGCGCTGTCCCTCTTTGAACCACAAGTAGAGTGCTTTACTATGTAAAGATACCAATATTTTGCCCACAGGGGCCACACACGATGCCCAGGAAATCCACAAGGAATAGATGAGAATGTAACAATAAAACCTGATCCTAACTGGACCACCAGGGGGTATAACGTAATTAAGAGTGCTAATCTAATCTCAGCCAGCTATCAACATCTACACTGTCGTGCGTCAGCTCTCCGGCTTTCATTTCCCCTCCGCTGAGGAAAAACTATCTTGATGCCTGATGGAACATGTCATGACATTTGTTATTTCAAGTACCTTTTTCCCTCTGCTTCAAAAAAAAAAGACCCTTTCAGGTGATATTAACATCAAGCTTCTTGCATGTTCTGTGAATTGATGCAAAGCTTTTTATTTTGTACCATACATATTTTGTATTTTATTTTGTGTCATACTCAAGTCGAAATTCTTGGCAGACAAGACGAGGTAAAATGTATTCATACCTACTGTATGCACAGTGAAGAGCATCTAGAAGTAGCCAAACTCCAAAATACTGGCATATTTAAATTTAGATCATATTCAATAATATGTATTATTGACTCTTGCAAAAGTGTTCACTGTGTATTAACCCAAATAATAAATAATTTATTGGTCATTTTCGGATAACAGACATCCAATGTTCTACTAATATACTGTAAGTCACAATGGATAAAACCTAACAAATCGTGAATAGGCCAAATGTCTTATTTGGATTTCACTGAACAAAGAACAAATACATAATTAACAGTTTATATGGGTTCAGAAATACTTAGACTTTTGTTCTGTTCGGGGTTACAGCAGGTCATCGGGAGCACTTAACCCAGAGAGGGTTAAGGGCCTTGCTCAAGGGCCCAATAGTGGCAGCTTGGCAGTGCTGAGGCTTGAACCTCTGTTAGCCAATCAACAACCCAGAGCCTTAGACGCTTGAGCCACCATTGCACATACTCACGTCTTTATAGTCCTTCACAGCCAGAGGCAGTTTAGTACAGGATGCTGAGAAAACATGCAAAACTGCACCAATAATAACAGACATCAGTCCATTAGTTCAGATTTCCGCTCTCCCGTCCTCAGTCCCAACACATAGGTATTATAACTGCATTCAGGAGACCAAGAGGTCATGGTTAAAGCTGTGCTTTTTTTTATGTTTGAAACATTTTTAGTCTATTTTTCTGCTTTGAATTCTATGGTCCAGCCACTTTTTTTAAGAATTGTGAAACTATATATTGTTCTATATATATTACAATCACACCCCCAGTGTCACCCATATGAGGATGGGTTCCCCCTTGAGTCCGGTTCCTCTCAAGGTTTCTTCCTTTACCAATTTAAGGGAGTTTTTCCTTGCCACTGCTGCCTGAGTCACCTCAGACTTGCTCATAGGGGAATAAATACATACACACTGTGAACTATATACATCTAATAATAATCTAGAATTTTTATTCTGTTAATTCTTATTTCTTTTATTATTCGTTAATTCCTTTATCATTAATTATGTTTACCTTCTGCTCTGTGTTTATGTTCTGTAAAGCTGCTTTGAGACAATGTCTATTGTAAAAAGCGCTATACAAATAAACTTGAATTGAATTGAATATATACATTTCCATTCATGCTATTAAGCAGTTGCATTGTCCAGAGCAACTTATCTAATTAATTCAACACCAGTTAAGGGCCTTGTTCAGAAATGTTTAAGTAACTACAGTAAAAACTAATAGGGAATCTTTGAAGGGTTCCACACACCATTGTCCAGTTACAAAACCGACTCAGAGATCCGTATGCAATGCAGGTCACATTATTAGGTACGGTTCCAGAGAACGATTCAAAATAACATTGATCAAAGATCTGGTCAAGAAACAGGACACAGGTCAGTTGATTAGCAATCAGGGTTAGCACAGGCTAGGCAAAAAAAAGGTTAAAAAAAAAGGTCACAGACTACAAACACAACTGCCAAAGACTCACTTTTGAGAAGGTGAGTCTTTGGCAGTTGTGTTTGTAGTCTGTGAGTTTACCGGATGTGACAGCAAGTATTTCATATGTTGGACTGCTGAGAGGATTATCAGTGTCCCAATGCCCATCCTCCAAGAACTAATAGACATCCAGAATGAAGAAACATGCAGTTAGAACCACTCTGAACCACACACACACACACACACACATACACACACGCCCCATCCCCTCTTTGAACATTTTCCCTCCAGCACATGTGCAATCGTGTAATATCTCATGTACACATATACATTTCATCTCAACTCAGTACTGAACACACCTTTCTTACTTCCTTGAGTTTTGAACTGTATGTCTCTAGAGTACAAGATTTATTTTTCTACTCTGTTTATATTTAATGCTAATGTTCTCTCTGCTCTCCAGCACCATAAAAAAAATCCTTCTGTTTTTATTTAATACCTTGACACTGAGATTTTATTGTCATCATGCCATCTTTTCAGATTGTGCCATTTCTTTTTTTTTAAGAGATACCAATCGCATTAAGGTTTCCTTGACTGCACTTTTAAACACATTAATCTTCCATTAAGTACACCCAGGCCGCCCTTTGCATGAGGCAATCAAAGCTCTGATTAGCATGATGTGTCTGATCTTAAGACAATTAACTGGCTTTAGAGCTGCTGATAAGGTGATTCAAAGTACATTTGGCAGAAGCTAATGTATGACGTGGCTCCAGAGACTCGAGTACGATGAAATCCTGGCTTTCGCTGTGGATTTTTATCCTGTCACATCATTCACATCTCAGGACACTCGGATTTATTCACAAGCTACACTAGGGCTTGTGTCTGCTTAGCAAGCTAGCTGTAGTAATAAAGCACATTATACTAGAGCACATGTACTACAGCAATACAGCTCTAATTGTAAGGATTTATTTAACTCATTTCTTATATAGTTGTATTCATTCATTCATTTTCTACCGCTTATCCAAACTACTCGGGTCACGGAGAGCCTGTGCCTATCTCAGGCGTCATCGGGCATCGAGGCAGGATACACCCTGGACGGAGTGCCAACCCATCACAGGGCACACACACACACTCTCATTCCCTCACACACTCACACACTACGGACGATTTTCCAGAGATGCCGGTCAACCTACCATGCATGTCTTTGGACCGGGGGAGGAAACCGGAGCACCTGGAGGAAACCCCCGAGGCATGGGAGAACATGCAAACTCCACACACAAGGCGGAGGCGGGAATCGAACCCCCAACCCTGGAGGTGTGAGGCAAACGTGCTAACCACTAAGCCACCATGCCCCCCCTATATAGTTGTAGATTTTCATAAAATACACATCATACAATACACAATTGTGTTGACAAAATTTATATTAAATAAATAAAAAATAATATAAATTAATTATATATATATATTTATATAATTAATTTATATAAAATATATATAATATATATATATTTAATATATATAAATATATATATATATAAAATATATATATATATATTTTTTTTTTTTTAATTTACCTATAATTGTGTTGTGTGTAGTCGTGTAAAGTTGTGCACCAGCTTCAGCTAAAGTTTGTCAGTTTTTACATTTCATTTCTATGTATACTGCTTTAATAAAAAACTAATGTGTAGTAAGTGTCAATTAAGATACGTTCCGTTATCTTAATCACATCTCCTCTAGTGTAGTGTGGTGGATTTTTTAACTATGAGAAACTTAATATGCTCCTGTGTTCATGGCGACGGTGAGCGGCTTAGCTAATCCCGTCCATTCTCATGTGCCTGAAAAGAACAAAGGTTCTGTCACTCATGCATCTGCTGTGACATGCCATAATTAAACACACACCGACATGTGGGTCAGACTTGTGTGTGCCGTTCTGTGGCAATCAGCCACCTAATCCTACTCAAATATTTACATTTGACCACATGTGTGTCCATCGCTTCACACTCTGGACATGATTACAATAGAGCTGCCTTACAAAGATCCACATTTCAGGACAGTTCTCCTTTATTGTGTTGTTGGAAAAGAATGCTAAGCTTAATTGGGGCAAATTAGAATAGCATTTTTTTAAAGCACCTCACTGATTAAAAGGAGACATTTTTACATTTTGCATGCACATATCTAAGAAATATCGACATTGCCACAAGCAATATTTAAGAGTTTTATATGAATTTCTTTGTAATGAATTTACATATTACATGGTGGGTTAGTTAGTTAGATACTTAGTTAGTTAGTAACTTTTATTTATTCATTTATTTATTTATTATATTTACTCAACCAGAAGTCAGCAAATGTATCAACAATGAAATTTCTTCTATAACACATCTACAGTTTTACATTTTGTTTTATATTTATATATATATATATATATATATATATATATATATATATATATATATATATATATATATATATATATATATATACATCCTGTGTAGTGTCTTTATTTTTCCCTTCCCGTGTTTAACTTTGAATTGTCCACATATTGTACTAGAGTTTTATAAATAACATTCCAAACATCACCCCAGTTCCTTCATGTTTCAACATACCCCCATTTTCACAATTCCGAGGAATCGTCTACAGACGTCAGTGTAGAGCAGCGGGTAGTGAGATTTACATGTTAATATTTTGCCCTTTACATGGTTAATATTTGCCCTTTACCTTTATTACATCACATTTTTTAATTAAAGTGATGTAATAAAGGTAAAGGGCAAATATTAACCATATATGCTGTTTATATCGCTTGGAATTGGGATGAAGTAAGTCAACATCTGTAGAGTATTTAAACGTAATATTTTTGATTGTGTTGAATTAAAAACCCCAAAATGCAGCGGGTCACCAGACCCACGAACACTGGCTGAGTAACAAATATACGAACAACATACAAGGGTTAAACCCTGCATGATAGAACAGCACATTGGTAATGTGTCTGTTACAAAACACCAGTGTTTGTGGGTTTAATTCTCAGTTCAGGCATAAACTGGGTGTTTCATTTTATCCATATAATACACATTATATGCACATTAAATTCATGTTGGATGTATGAGAACTCGGTTCAGTCAAAGTAAATTCAGTGAGCTTGTGTTCAGTGTCAATTCTGCATAAGTGTGATAACGTTTCTATTTTTTTTTTTTATTAGATTTCTGCAAAATAATTCTTTACTGCAGTCTCACATTTGCTACAGATGTGTTGTTTAAAATGGAAAAAAAAAACGTATATTCTGGAGTCCTTCAAGCGTTACAGCATTATAGTTTAAACATATGCATATTACATCAGAAAAGGATGTTAAAAGCAGCAGGTTTGTGGTAAAGCTGCTCTCACTGTCTACAGAACTTTTTCCACTGTTGCTTTAAATGATAGTTAATGAATCACTGGCTCACGTCCCAGGCTTTTTTTTTTTTTCTTCAAGCGTCTCAGGATCTATAAGGTTTTTTTTTCCAGCCTAGTTGGTGCTGGTCACAGCTGAAGGTTAAGAGCAGGTTTAAGGGGGACATTTGCACTCTCTGGGGAAGAGCAAGCTTGTTACCTACGTACCAAATCATGCTTAAATATTTTGTGTGTTTGTGTGTGTGTGTGGGGGGGGGGTTTCATTGTCGAAGAATTCTCCACAGATCCAGCCTCATCTGTCGGCCTTCCCATTTAGAGTTCTCACTCAGTGATTCGCTCTCATCTGATGCCCTTTCCCTTCCTCAGTCATGTTCACAGCCTGGAAAATTCTTCTCAGAATTGCTCTTGGATGACTTCTTCTACTCCCCGTGTAGCTTGCAGTTGACTTTAACATCAAAAATGGCCTATTGTTTTGCCTATAGTTAGCTGTGACCTTTAGGGACCCCCCTGACCAGAATATGGTTTGGCAGCCCACTCGATGGATCCCGTAGCCCGCCAGCTCCCTGCCTTTGTTTGCATTTGTGAAAGAGTCTGCTGAAATAAACATCTATGAATAGCTGTCGTGGTCAAAAATTCGTATTATTCTTGTTGGGATTTTTTTTTTTTTTTTCTAAGACGTGGTTAGCTCATTACTGCAAAGACAGTTGCGATAGATTGTCAGTACAAAATTGGGTGTAGGCTAGACATTTCTATCTAGGAACTAAGATCTAAATGATGTTGTGTCTAATCGAGGACTTGTGAGAATATGAACAGAACTTCGTGATGTTCTCACAGCCTACGTGGCTGCTAGGACACTTTCTCACCTATAAGTCTGGATCGCAGTGAACTTAATAGTTATGGCTTCACACTGCACAACCAGAAGACAAAGAAACATTTGCTAAGCGGTGTGTGGGAAGGAGTTTGATGGAAATGTACTTACTAAAGTCGTTTATTCACTGGAGATGAAAACAGCAAGAGAAAATATTAACACTGTTTTTGGAAAAGCTTACAGTCGCTCCTAACTCATACTTTGATTGTTTTTCAATAACAGCACAACCGAACATGTTTTATGTCTCTTACATTATAACAACTTAAAAATATTAAACCAGTTTTTAATGATTTAAGAATGACATCTCAGACTTTTATCTATTTTTACTTATTATCTGTTTAGCGGGTGGGGGAGCAATGTGGCTTAGTGGTTAGCACGTTCGCTTCACACCTTCAGGGTTGGGGGTTCGATTCCCGCCTCCATATTCTGTGTGGAGTTTGCATCAGGGGTTTGTCTCGGGGGGTTTCCTCCGGGTTCTCCGGTTTCCTCCCCCGGTCCAAAGACATGCGTGGTAAGTTGATTGGCATCTCTGGAAAATTGTCCGGAGTGTGTGAGTGTGTGAGTGAATGAGAGTGTGTGTGTGCCCTGTGATGGGTTGGCACTCCGTCCAGGGTGTATCCTGCTTTGATGCCCGATGATGCCTGAGATAGGCACAGGCTCCCCGTGACTCGAGGTAGTTGAATGAATGAATGAATGAATGAATGAATGAATGAATGAATGAGTTTAGCGTTTTGTGAAATGAGCTTAAGTTCATGGCTTCACCTCCGACACCACAGACTGCTTTCATACAATATTAACCTCTTATATTAACCTCTCCTTCTAGAAAGTTCCACTGTGAACTTACATGGAAAGTTTTTCTTTGTTAAAGAACATGTTAATCTGTTGGTTATTAGATTATGAGGCATGTCTAGAATTCAGTACTCTAAAATTAGCTGCTACTATAGAAACCGCAACACATCTATTTGAGAGCTTTGAGAAGATTATATAATACATTCTTTATACAAGACAACACTTTCCCTTATCTTAGCTCTTGCATATAAAAGCATCCTTTTTTTTTTCTCTGGAAACACTTTGGCTTGAAATAATAAGAAACACTTTGAAGGAAACTTTGATAAAATATTTGGTCTCTTGAAATAATAAGCTGTGTGTGCTTGTGTGTGCGTGCATGTGTGTGTCTGCTTGTGTGTGCGTGTGTGCTTGTGTGTGCGTGTGTGTGCGTGTGTGCGTGTGTGTGCGTGTGTGAGTATGTGTGTGCGCATCTGTGTGAGTGTACATGTGTGTGTGTGTGTGTGTCCTAAATCACTTAAATTTGCTTTCTCCATTTATTTCTTCCGTCTCTCTCTCTCTCTCTCTCTCTCTCTCTCTCTCTCTCTCTCTCTCTCTCTCTCTCTCTCTCTCTCTTTCTGTCTGTCTGTGTCTCTCTCTCTCTCTCTCTCTCTCTCTCTCTCTCTCGCTGTTTATCTGGCGATGTGTCTTTCCTGTCTGTCTGTCTGTCTCTGTATCTCTGTATCTCTCTCTGTCTCTGTTCATCTCTCTGTCTGTCTGCACCTCTATCTCTATCTCTCTCTGTCTCTCTCTATCTCCCTCTGTCTCTGTATTTGTTTATCTCTCTGTCTCTATATCTCTCTTTCTTCATCTCTCTCTCTCACTCTCTCAGTCACTCTCTCTCACTCTCTCTCTCACTACAATTAATTCAACAAATCACTCACACGCATGAACAAATGTCATATGCAGATAGACGGGCTCGGTGCCAGACAGAAGAATCACTTCAAAGTAAGAGAAGAAAGGCTACATAATGGGATGCTTGCGGAGGAAAAAAGAAAATGTTTGTGGAGCCAAGCAAAAGAAATGTGAAACATGATTAATCATGATCTCTGGAGTGCTGAGAATCGAATCCTTTCCCCTTTCACACTGGACCCTTTGTTGACTGTGAAGTGTTACACATTTGGATGTTTGAGATTAAATGATAAGAGAGGAATCCTATGACCTTCATCCCGAATGAATTTGTTTTATCTTATGTTTGCTTCGTTCCAAATGGCTTGCCAGTTCAATATGTGTGCATAGATGGTGTGTGTGTGTGTGTGTGTGTGTGTGTGTAGGTTATGTGTGTGCGTGTGGGTTGTGTGCTTCTATATTTATCTTCACATGCTCCCTTGTGTCTGTGAATGTGTGTGTTTCATACATTAATGACCACCCAGAGTGCTCATCATGACTTGGCTTGTGCATGTGTGAACGCTGGCTCTTCAGTGGCTCATAAAAAAAAAAAAAAGGGGGTGTGTGTGTTATGCAGAGAGCGTCCAGGCCATCTGTGGTCTTTTTGTGTTTCCAGTGAATGTCATCAGCTTGTGTCAAGCCTAATCCATATAATTATTAAGCTCATTTGTTTGCCCTACTTGCAGTTTTAGTGCTGGCTTTTGAAGTGCTAAGCTGTGCGTAAGCCAGTGCGCGTTCTGTAGCTTTGGCTCATGCGAACGTGTGACACTGAGAGTCAAAGGGTGAAACAGGGACCTGGTGTCGGGAGATGTTTGTCTTATCAAGCGTTTGTTACCAGAGCAAAGGGAGGAGGTGATGAAAAATACTAAAGACAAGACAGGGACAAGAGGAGGATAAAGTAAACTTGAGACAGAACGGATTGAGCAGTTTTTTGGAGTGTAAGGATGAGGAACCTGTCACACGCCATGTATCCGTTCTTTTATCCGTAGCTCTTAGAAGGAAGGAGGTTTGACGAGGTTTGACCTTTTCCGAGTATGATAACGTGGTCTAAAAGAGAAAAAAAATACTCATCGACCATTTAACAACACATTAGGTATTCTTTGTACAAAAGTTTGGTTTGCTGTAGAGAAGAGATTACTGTATAAATCACGGAGATGGAGCGTGTTCATGATGTACACACTAACAGAACCCCATGCCTATTGCATACACCTCATTTTAACCCAAACGGATTGTTTTGACCTTTAGTTTATGCATTATGGCTTGTGCTGCCTAAGCTGAGCTTAATCATTAGGTCACATGACCATGACATGCGTCTTGGCTTCGCCCCGGAGTCGTGTTAAATAGCATCTATACTTTATCGTCCAGTGTTTTCAGCTCGGATAATACTTCTATTTGTTACGGCTTAGGCAGGAACTGATAGAGAAAGAATGAACATTTTCTGGAGTGGATTTATATGAAGAAAATGCATAATAACGATACAAATATATCTGTCCTGGGATTATTTCTACTGGTCATTTTATAGAAGATAAAAAATACGGTGTAATCTTTCTACACATACACATGGAGTCTGCAAAAAAATAAATGGCATGACTGAGTCCCAGGACGTACTGTATGTGGTGGTTTTACTTGAATTTGACAAACATCTGTAGTTACTTGTATAATTATTATGTTAGCCAGTAGCCAGTGTTGTGAATGCTAACATACTCATTCATTCATTTTGTACCACTTATCCGAACTTCTCGGGTCACGGGGAGCCTGTGCCTATCTCAAGTGTCATCGGGCATCGAGGCAGGATACACCCTGGACGGAGTGCCAACCCATTGCAGGGCACACACACACACACACACTCTCACTCACACACACACTACAGACAATTTTCCAGAGATGCCAATCAACCTACCATGCATGTCTTTGGACCGGGGAAGGAAACCGGAGTACCCAGAGGAAACCCCCGAGGCACGGGGAGAACATGCAAACTCCACACACACAAGGCGGAGGGGGGAATCGAACCCCCAACCCTGGAGGTGTGAGGCGAACGTGCTAACCACTAAGCCACCATGCGCCAACATATTTTTCATACAAAATCAGATAAGTGTTGAATTTCGGTGTAAACGTCGTACATTCGTATTTTGACGCAGCTACAAATAACGTCTGCTGTTTTGTTTTTGAATCCACAGCAATAGTTAGTAAGCTCTGAAACTCTTAATATTCAAAATGTCCATATATCAAGTTTGCACATGTGACTCATATTAACACTTTATTATCCCGAATAAGATTTCCTGTTGTGTTGCCTTTTACGTAAACAGGCTAGAGATATTTAGGCATTTTATAATAAAAATCTAAAGACAAACAAGAAATAAGTACACTAACACGTTACTGAAAAGTAAGCTGAATGTTTTCTGCGTTCCAAAAAGGTACTTCAACGCAGCCAAATTTTAAACAGAGAAGCCAAACTCGGGGTTTATAGAATATTGAATTTACAGCATTTGCCAAGCACACTTACTGTATATGAAGCAAGATGTTTTGTGGTCTCTGTAAAAGTAAGTAAGAAAATGTATTAAGTAAAAACTATAAAAAGAAATAAATAAATAGGTAGAAATTAGTTCATGCTAATTAAAACAAATAAAAAACAAATAAATTAAAAGAAGTTATCTTAAAATCACTTCAGAAGAAGAAAAAGTGTTTTTGGTATCTGTAAAAGTAGAGAAAGAAAGAAAGAAAGAAAGAAAGAAAGAAAGAAAGAAAGAAAGAAAGAAAGAAAGAAAGAATAATGAGAAGAAATAAAAATCAATGTATATATGGGGGCATGATGGCTTAGTGGTTAGCACGTTCGCCTCACACCTCCAGGGTTGGGGGTTCGATTCCCGTCTCCACCTTGTGTGTGTGGAGTTTGCATGTTCTCCCCATGCCTCGGGGGTTTCCTCCGGGTACTCCGGTTTCCTCCCCCGGTCCAAAGACATGCATGGTTGATTGATTGGCATCTCTGGAAAATTGTCTGTAGTGTGTGAATGAATGAGAGTGTGTATGTGCCCTGCGATTGGTTGGCACTCCGTCCAGGGTGTATCCTGCCTTGAAGCCCAATGACGCCTGGGCACTGGCTCCCCGTGACCCGAGAAGTTCGGATAAGCGGTAGAAAATGAATGAATGAATGAATGAACATAAATCTATCAACACATTTTTAAAGATTTTAAACTAAATCTAAATATTACATTTATTTTAATTTCATTACACAAACACAAAGAAATCCATCCTGCAGTCATGGAGCAGTGCTGTTTGTTGTTATTAGGTTTTTTTTGTCTGCTTTCCCTGAAGTCTTAATGTACTGTGATATACGAGGCATGACCTGCAGGACGTTTTTGAGGACCCTTATGTGGCTGAGCAGTTTGGGCTGTGTGGTTTTTACAGGTCATCTGTGCTGTCTGTCGCCCCTGTCCTGCACCCACCCATGGAGATTAATGGGGGAACATTATGGGCCTTTCACAATCCCAGAGAGCATTAGTTCAAGGTGAGCCTGCTTGATGACGTGAAATGGGCCCTGATATTGTCTAGAGCTGAGACGTGTAAAAACAGCTCTCATTTCTGTCCAGGCTTCAATAAAAAGGGTGGCTTCATCCCTGCTTTCACACTGGGGAACTTTAAAGGCTTGCTGGGGAACATAAAGGCCTGAATGTGGAGATCATACAATCCCACGCCATCGGAGTGTCCTCACACATTCACCTACACTCTCGCATAGAATTAAATTCTTTTGACTGATTTTTGAAGCGCTTCAGAAATAGTAAATGGCAGAGATTATGAGCGAGTGTCAGGTGGGTGGATTGTTATCTGAGAAAAGTTCTCACTCTGTATTTGTGGTAACGCATCGATGTGCCATCTCAGTAGCTGCAATCAGAGTGCTATAATGACGTAGGTCTCTAGGGAGCCATACTGGAGCCCGGCTGGTGGGCAGGAGGCAGTGAGGTCATTGTTGGCAGAGCAGCCGATAGCCCTCAGCGTGCTGCAGATGTCCCTTTCCTTCCTGCCATCCTTCCTCCTCTCTCCTGAGACACACGGCACACACACGGCATACGTGGCTTTGACCATGATGTTAGCCCGAAAGCCTTGAACCTGAGGACCAGAGGTCAAGCAGGCTTGACCCAAGTGTCCTCATGCATGATTGAACTATTGACAAAACCCCCTTTCCTCGACTCCTCCAGCGCTTCTCTCTCTGTCACTGTTTACGTCATTGGGCAACATAAAAAGACTCCTGAGTTAGTGCCTTCCTCTAATTAGATATTATATAAATAACCACGGCAACAAAAACACCTCTTTGTACAGTATAGGATGTAATTTACCCTATCAGGCATATCAGTGAGCCTGTACGGTCAGATGTACTTCATTTTGATTTCATTTAGCCACATAACCATTACCATATACAATTTTCACACTCAGTGTTAATAGGACATTATCACTTCACTGCCAATATTCTACATTCCCATTTGACCCGAAAGCCCCGTTCCGTGCTACGTGATGTATAACAAATCCCATGTATAATAGGTTCGATGGAATTTGTTCCACAGCTGTGTCTTGTTCGTGACCTGCATCTTATTTGTACATTCAGCACCATTTCAAAATCTGCTGATAATTCAAGCTTAAATAACACGCTCTCATGCCATTCGTCCGATCTCATCCTCACCACGAACAGGAAGTGAACTGCTCCAGTCTTCTCCGTTTTCAGACGTTTCATCAAGACTTCCTCACTTCTCAAGATAATGAGAACTTAACAAGAAACAACCAAATAAATAAATACGTTTTGTCGTGTTAACTAAAAACCACAGAGCCCTCTGAATTCCTGACTTACAGCTTTACCGCTGACCGTCACGGAGCATAAACACTCATAAAATATCATATTTCTTTATTCCATTTACATGGATCATTTACCATACACACACACACCACACACACTAGAAAATACACAAAGTGAAAATATCTTCAGGGTAAATTCAAATTCAAAATGTA
The DNA here is from genome assembly GCF_022655615.1 of Tachysurus fulvidraco. NCBI lineage: Eukaryota > Metazoa > Chordata > Actinopteri > Siluriformes > Bagridae > Tachysurus > Tachysurus fulvidraco. The sequence continues at coordinate 9,373,475 of NC_062522.1, forward strand.
TTAAAATATTGCCACAAACCAGATTTAACATTACTAAATATGTTTCTAGAAATCTTTACTTATTTCATTTAATCATTTATTATTCTATTACCAGATACATTTGCTACATTGCTAAACAAATAGACAGATAGATAGATAGATAGATAGATAGATAGATAGATAGATAGATAGATAGATAGATAGATAGATAGATAGATAGATAGATAGATAGATAGATAGATAAGGTGGGCATGGTGGCTTAGTGGTTAGCACATCCGCTTCACACCTCCAGGGTTGGGGGATCGATTCCCGCCTCCGCCTTGTGTGTGTGGAGTTTGCATGTTCTCCCCGTGCCTCGGGGGTTTCTTCTGAGTACTCCGGTTTCCTCCCTCGGTCCAAAGACATGCATGGTAGGTTGATTGGCATCTCTGGAAAATTGTCTGTAGTGTGTGTGAGTGTGTGTGAATGGGTTGGCACTCCGTCCAGGGTGTATCCTGCCTTGATGCCCGATGACGCCTGAGACGGCACAGGCTCCCCGTGACCCGAGGTAATTCGGATAAGCGGTAGAAAATGAATGAATTAATTAGCTTCTTATGATATATAAATGCTTATAGTTAGAAAATGATCTGCCAATAGAGCTATTCAAGCTTGTAATTAGTAACACACACAAACACAATAACATTAAGCCACCTGCCTTATCTTGTGCAGCTCTAAAACCCAGCTCTAACCCATCAACGCATGGACTTCACAAGACCTCTGTAGGTGTGCTGTGGTACTGTATCTGGCACCAAGATGTTAGGAGCCAATCCTTTCAGTTCTGAAATCTGTAAGGTGTGGCCATGGATCAGACTTGTTTGTTCAGCACATCTTACAAATGCTCAATCGGAGAGAATTTGGAGACTTTGGAGAAATTCAATGTTCCTCAAGCCATTTGTGAACAATTTTTGTAGTGTCCCAGGGTGCATTATCCTGCTGAAACAGGCCACAACCTTTATGGAATACTGTTGCCATGAAGGGATTTATGGTATACCTGGTAAACGACAGTGCTCATGTTCAGGTGTTCGCAGGTTCCCAGTGGAGCATTACCCAGAGCATCACAATGCCTCCACCAGCTTGCCTTCTTTCCATAGTGCATCCTCTGTACTAACCATACAAGACCTGCTGCTTTGGTTTTGTGTCCTGTCAAAGTCATGTTGATCCTTACTTATATTTTCTGCTTCCAACACATCAACTTTAAGATCTGACTGTTCGCTCGCTGTCTATTATATCTCACTTCCTGTCTGATGAGATTGTAACAAGATAATGGGGCAGTCGTGGCCTAATGGTTAGAGAGTCTGACTTGTAACCCGAAGGTTGTGGGTTCGAGTCTCGGGCTGGCCACAACTGAGGTGCCTGTGAGCAAGGCACCAAACCCCCCAACTGCTCCCCGGGCGCCGCAGCATAAATGGCTGCCCACTGCTCCGGGTGTGTGTTCACGGTGTGTCTGTGTTCATTGCTGTGTGTGTGCACTTTGGATGGGTTAAATGCAGAGAACAAATTCTGAGTATGGGTCACCGTACTTAGCCATATGTCACTTCACTTCATAATCAATGTTATTCCCTTCACCTGTCAGCGGTTTTAATATTATGCGCTTATGTGTGCGTATGCGTTTATATATGAAGCATAGAGGATATGTATATTTTCATCAGTCCCTGCACCTCTCCAATAAAATGACCGGCAGATAAATATCGTTTGCATGGGGGTGTAAAAGATTATATAAGTACAGTATGGTACCTTAAGAAAGCCTCCTGTAATGTGGTGTGGGCTGGAGGCTGTTTAAGTATAGCACACAGTGAGGCCTGCTAGACTTAGCCGTTATTGCCACTCGTATGCAACATGATATAAGCACACTTTATCCCTCCAAATCCCACTTAATGCATGGCGTGAGAGGTGTATGTTTAAAGTGTTCCATTATCCACCGTATCCACCGCACATGCCGCTCGGAGCTGCCGCACGTATCGTTTGTAGCTTATATGAAAAAAAGAGTCCAAGCAGTAATTTCAGCTTGTTTCTCCTGCATTTGATTGATTTTAGTCCTTTAAAGTATAAGAATAAGCATGTGAGATGCGTCACGCGTAAAATGTAACGAGGCAACAATATGTTAATGAGATTTTTGAATGTTCCCAGCAACCACAGATCGTTTGGATTAACCGAGACCCAGAAGAGTAAAACATGTAGTACGGTAACTTACAGCAATGAACTACATTAAGAATCTATTCAGAATATGTAACGATGATTTTTGCGTGAATGTGTACGCATGAGATTTAAAATATCTTAAAATCTTCTGATTATATGTATTGTCACATAAATCACTTCAGTATTTTTTATTAGTAGCTAAATCGTATCATTTCGTATCTAGAAACAACCTTCCACAAATTTAATACAAGCTCTCCGGACATATTCATTTGCACATGCAAACGCTGTTCCCGAAGGGATTTTCAGACTTAGTCAATCACATTGCGGATGCAAAATGATGCTATTTGCATAAACACCACCCTGTATTTTGAACCTTTAGGTAGTAGCACCCCAAATTGCATATTCATTAGACCAAACACGCAAAAAAAACAAACAAGACGCACTAGTTTGTCCAGGTGAAAGACACAGTCCTCCGTAGAACCTTGTAGTAAATCAGCTTTGCGGGTGTTTGCAGGTTTGCACCTGTTTGTACACATGCAAATATTTAGCGTTTCAAGGTCTTGAACTCATTGCCTTCTTCACTGGTGTCCTCAAATATCCTAAACATCAGCTCAGTATATATGGGTACACGGTTCCTCCCATACGGAGCTAGATTTCAGTTGCATTCCAGTGGCTCATGTATTCCCAAATGATTCCCTCAAGATAGATGTGCATACCCACAAATTAAAATCTATATTCAGTGTTTTAACCTCACAGTCATTGTTATTTCAAATCCAGTGTGGTAGAGTACAGAGACAAAACAGGAAAATATGTGTCACTCACGGTCTCCCTTGAATAGGCCAAAAGTTCTGCTTTTTCTTAATGTGTTAATTGCACACAATTAAACTGATGTGTAGAATAATAAATTGTTTTGCTAATTAATAAAAGGGATAAAATGGCCAGGGAACATCTATACACCCTCTAATTAAAATCCCCCAATTTATGATATGCAAATTAGAAACACCCCAGTGACTACCGTAGATAGCTGGCTAGTTGTTGCTGTTACTGGACGCAGATAAAGTCCTTTTTTTTTCAGCATCAAAGCCTCAATGGTTTCTCTTTTGTTTATTCGTCGGTAGTAAAACCTGAAAAAAATATATATCCTCATATCATCGATTTTGTTCAGCACCTTTAATGGTGCAATCATTTCATTTGCATAATTGGACCTAATTGGCGTTATATTATCACAAACTGAGGTCATTCACAATTTCTTGTGAAATCTAGTGGTGTTTAAACTCTTCGTTTTACATCAAATAAAAAGAAAGGAAATTGACGAAGCACTATAAAATACCCTAGAAAATAGGAATCCTAGAGGAGGTGTGGGTTGTTGTTTTCTGAATCACGTTTTTCAGCAGGGAAACATCGGAGGAGGCCGGAAAGCAAAATCGATTTGTGAGACCCAGAACAAAGGAAACAAAGGGAGTCCTCTGAATGTGGCACAACACACTGTAATATAAATTCACCCACAATGTGTTAGAAAGACCTGACCCCGTGAAAGAGCTCAAGGCTGTTTAATTGAATTAGCAAGGCAAAGGTAGAGCCGTGTGATGCCTGGTCTTAGTCCTGCTTTAGGGTTTTAATCTGATTGCCTTTTCCAGGGGCATTTTGCATGGTTGGCTAAAGGGATTCTCCATGACTAAAGCGTTTGGTTTCATTACACAGAAATCGGAAGAGGCTTCCACTCAATCCTATCAGTGCTGCCGTCTGGATCTGAAAAGCCAAGGTGAAGCTCGGCTTGAAGATCGAAGGTCATTTGAGGTCGGGGTCAGAAGTTGACAAAAGCCTTGTTTAGAATGCAAGGACAGATTTTAAACATTGTTCACTTTACATGTTATATTTGCCTGACCGGGGGATGTGGTAGACTAGTGGTTAAGGTGTTGGACTACCGATCGGAAGGTTGAGAGTTTACTTCCACCAGGCTGGCACTGCTGGGCCCCTGGGCAAGGCCCTTAACCTTCAAGTGCTCAGTTGTATAAGCTGAGATAAAAAAAATATAAAAAAAAAGTCTCTCTATAAGTCACTCTGGGAAAACCACCTTATTCTCTGTGTTAGAAAATTCTACCTCCTGAAAGATGTAAGAGCTAAAGGCTGTTTGAGTGAAACATTGAGGGAAATGTGTCCTGAGACAGAAACCCAAATACAATAAACACACTCTGTATTACGTATAGAAGTTGTACAGAAGTATAGAATTATAAACCGAATGTCATTTAAAGAGTCTGAGTAATCCAAAATCTGCCACCTGGGTGAAGTCAGCATGATTTAATCACCCCTTAATTTTAATGCTAGGTTTAATTTAGTTACAGATAGAAATCTTTAATCGAGGAATGGTAAAACCAGAGAAATCAAATTTTAAAAAAATAAATAAATAAACAAGATATTAAAAGAAATGAATAAACGATTTTAAATGTCATCTCTAAGTTTTCAGGTTTAGACAGTGATTTTAGAAAAAAAAGACAAAGGTGTTTGAAAAGCTCAAAACGATAGAAATCGCTTCTTTGTGCAGATTTCATGCCTGTTTGGCGTAGAAGGCAATGCGTGACGTTAATTATTTAAAGAAAGCATTGAACTGGAGTGAGTTGATGTGTCCTGAATGTCGTTTCACACTGTGAACTTGAGAGCCAGTGACAAGAAAATAAAACTTGGCATCCTTTCAATTGCCAGTTTCTAGAGCTGAGAACTTTCAGTGCTTGTCTTGAACGTCTATCAGTATATTGTCGAGGTTTCGTAACGGCAGGAGAAATTACCGGCTCCTTCCTAGGGTGTCTTTTACGTCTCGTGTGACGCGGGAGCATAAACTGCTTTCCCTGAAAGCCCTGCCACATAGAGACTAGTGCAGTAAGACAATTAAAAATGTCCCAGTGCCTTAGTTTCAAACTGAGGCTTTATTTCTGCTCACATGTCCCTAGAGACAAGACAGCAGGCCATAGTCATTTTCTTCGAAGGTCGTCAAGTCAACACAGCTGTTTGTTGATGGAACGTGGTTTTGTTGGTTAAATGGTCGTGGCATGTTTCCTAAATTGGTTTAAAGGTGGTTTCTTTGGCCGCACCATGGTTTAGTCTTTATTTCTCACAGCATAATGTTATTTGGTTGCTATGATGTTCTTTATTTCAGCACAATAAGGAATTCACTTTTTATCTAGAAATTTTGCTCGAAACCTTTCTCAGAATTCGGATTATTTTAGCAACAATTTTTTTTTTGTCAGCCTTTTCGAACCTTTTACCCTCTCGATCACATTTCTGCAGGATTCAATCAGCTCAGCTTCTGTCTGAAGCCTGAACTCATCTAAAAGCAACATAGAAATGTTTTAATATGTTCAGACTGACACACAAATGGTCCTCAGTCCACTTGTGATCTAGAGGCAATGTCTATCTGATGTCAATACAGATTTGCATAATGATATATGCAGTCATTATTCCACAGTTTTTTTTTTTTAGACAGCTTGGAACGAACCGTAGGCAAGTTTGGGGTCTTATATGATGTCACGCTGGAACCATAACACATATAACACACTATCCGTGGCTTATATGTGCAAGAAAATACTGGAAAAATCTGGAGGTAAAAACACCAGCACTCAGCAGCACCACCAGGCCACATTGCCTTCCTAACTGACTGATGGTATTCTTAGTCTGTGACCTAGTTAACCAGTATTAGGATTTGTTCATTAATAGACTTCAAAACACTTCTGTACGGCGCTCTGGATAAGTGCATCCTCCATATTCTGGCAATAGGACGGTGTCGTACTGGAAAGCTGGACGTTATGCAGAGTATAGTTCAATCGTTTTTTTATTTTTCTTTAGTAAGCAGTAGCACTTACGAATTTGGGTCTCTCGCTCGGACGGCATGTCGGCATACTGATTCGATTCAGTACGATTCAAATGAGTTTTATTTGTGTATAGCTTGTAACAATGCACTTTGTCTCAAAGAAGCTTTACAGGAAGAGAAAAAGTCAGAATAGAAAGGATAACGTTTTATATTTACAGATTATATTTACAAATTTATAGCTAATGAGTAAGCCAGAGGTTACGGTGGTGAGAAAAAACTCCCTGAGACGATATGACGAAGAAACCAGACTCAAAAGGAAACCCGTCGTCATCTAGGTGACACCACGTTTGGATGCCAATGTAGGTTCGCAAAGCCATGAGCATTAACAGTAAACCAACATCCGCCATTGTTGATGATGTGTTTGTGTTTGCCGCTGCTGCGCTAACGTTGCTGGGAAACGTGACACTTTTATACAGTGACGTCAGACTCGTCTCTGTGACGGCTCTCTATCTAATGGAAATGCAAACCGGTTCATAGAAGGTTCGCCAGTGGAACCAACTTCGAACCAGCACCAGCACTAGCTCTGAACCAGCACCCAGTTCTTTCTGGTGGAAAAGGGGCAATAGTAGCATTACTCAGCACACTGGTCTTTGGCGTCACTGTTTCCTTCCTGTTCTTTAATGGATTTTCCTGTTATCAATGCTCGCATGTAATGAGCCACAGTCGACATGTAAGAATAAATATCTCAGCTCTGAAATGGATTTCAAATTTCGGAGCTAATGTGATAGATGTCTTAAACTCAGAGCGTATAAGATCGTAGAAGTGTACTAACAATCGTGTATTAAACAGTAGATTCAAAAATTCAAAATTTAATTAGAAAAGAATACATTGAGAAGTGCCAAAGACCTAATTATATAATTACAGCACTCATCGTTTACATTACTTTCATTTAGCACAATAATTACAGAAACCAGTGATCATTCTCTAAGAGCTCATAAAACAGTGTAATCTGTTCAGTGTAATATGTTCCACAATGACACAGCCACATGATGACAATAGAGATATTATACATTGTTCTATGCTTCATTTCTCGCTCGATATCACAGAAACCCAATTCAAAATATGGACCGGGAGCGAGCAGATAAAAGGTTAATTTAGCATTTTTTTTTCTAAAGATGCAGCTCATTAGGTTGTTTATTCACATTAATCATATATCAATATGGCACTGTGCACCAATTAATCACTATAAATCCTGATTAGCGCAAAGTAATTACTGAAAGATAACAGAGAAAGGGAGGCTGATTATGAAGTTAATTATTGTGACCCTTATGCTAGTTCCAAATTTGTGTGTGTGTGTGTGTGTGTGTGTGTGTGTGTGTGTGTGTGTGTGTGTGTGTGTGTGTGTGTGTGTGTGTGTGTGTGTGTGTGTAAGACCCAGGTCATTAACATTAAAGTACAATTGAAGACAGAAAAAAACTGCTGTTTTAACAAGATTAGATAATAAATCACATGATCACATGTTTAACCAATAACTGCGTAGATTAACACCTAAAAATTGTGAGGTGCTAAAAATGAAGGCAAAATTGTCGCTTTCGAGACTCTTGGTCCGGAAAAAATGTGTTTGTAGATTATTATTTTAATGTCATGGTTCAAGTTGATTGTGTGTGTGTCTGTGTGTTTGTGTGTGTGTGTGTGTGTGTGTGTGTGTGTGTGTGTGTGTGTGTGTGTGTGTTTGTGTTTGTGTGTGTGTGTGTGCATGTGTGTGTGTGTGTGTGTGTGTGTGTGTGTGTGTGTGTGTGTGTGTGTGTGTGTGTGTGTGTGTGTGTGTGTGTGTTTGTGTTTGTGTGTGTGTGTGTGTGTGTGTGTGTGTGTGTGTGTATGCTTATCACCCCTTCAAAATCTCCAAACATTTACACCAGTTGAATGCTGCAACTGTGATAATCTAATGCACTGTGCTTCAAAATAGATGTGGATTAATATACAGCGCATGTGTGTTTGGATGTGTTTGAGTGTGTGAGCGTGAGTCTGTATATGTGAGAGTGTATGTGTGAGTATGTTTGAGTGTGTGTGTTTGAGTGTGTGTATGTGAGTGTGGTTATATGTTTGTGTGTTTGTGTCTTTGACCGTGTGTGTGTGTGTGTGTGTGTGTGTGTGTGTGTGTGTGTGTGTGTGTGTGTGTGTGTGTGTGTGTGTGTGTTTTCCAAAACGCTTTTTTTTGTTGTTTTATTTTACTACCTTCGATTAAATGGCACTTATTTCCTCTCTCCCACAGGCAGCTTAATTCTCTCACTGCTACTGAGGGAAAAACTGTTAATGGGCCAGTAAGATATGAGCCATGACCTGGTACCAGTCCGAGGTACAGTGTCTGGAACAATGGTTGCAAAAATTTGAAAAAATAAGTCAGAAATTCAACCAAACAGATTCATCTAGTCATCTTTTTCATAGTAGAAGCAAAACTGTTTGAGGACATGATGATTTTAAGGCTGTTTTAAGTGTTTGGCAAAGAATGTTTCAAACCCACTTCACTTAACAGCCACACACAGGCAACAAACTCCATTCCCTGTTGTATTGCTTTTTTGGCGACACCGTTAACAACAAAAGTAAATAAATCAATGTGCAATAAATGGGCAGAATGATAAATCAGTGTATTATACACTATTATACAGCAGTTAGTTCCAGTCCACTAATTTTACTGGTGGAGAAGCTCCATAAGAGTGTTTACACCGATCAGCTATAATGTTAAACCCACTGACCCACAGGTGACGTGAATGAGGTTATAATTATAACATTATAATGACACCTGATTGTTTGGAAACACCAAAAATGGGCAAATGTAAAGATTTGAGTGATATGACAAGAGCCAAATTGTGGTTTTTAGAATACTGGGTCCGAGTATTTTCATAACATTTTCAAAACATTTTCATTGACAGCATATGGCAGACAATCTTTATTTATTTATTCATTCATCCATCTCAGGCGTCATCGGGCATCCCCAACGCAGGGCACACACACACACACAATTTTCCAGAGATGACAATCAACCTACCATGCATGTCTTTGGACCGGGGGAGGAAACCGGAGTACCCGGAGGAAACCCCCGAGGCACGGGGAGAATATGCAAACTCCACACACACAAAGCGGAGGCGGGAATCGAACCCCCAACCCTGGAGGTGTGAGGCAAACATGCTACCCACTAAGCCACCATGCCCCCTATTTGTTTGTTTATGATATTATTTAATACAGCTGAGCAATTGAAGGTTAAGTGCCTTGCTAATGGGCTCAGCGGTGGCAGCTTGGAGGACCTAGGATTTGAACTCACAACCTTCTAATCGGTAGCCCAACACCTTAACCACTAGGCTACCACAGCCCCCAAACCAGCAGGTATTGTGGCGTTGTTCCCGGTATGCCGTGGCGAGTATCTACCAAAAGTGTTCCAAGAAAGAACAACTGGTGAAATTAACTGCTGAGCTTCTGTAGCACTGATTGCTAAAAATAAAAACAACAAAAAAAACTAATAACATAATACTGGCTATGCTAGAAATACACAGTGCATCATAGCTTCCCCTGTGTGGGAGTTCCCTGCACCCTGTCCACTGATGAAGCACCTACAATGAAAACGTGAGCATAAGAATTGGACCATAGAGCAATAGAAGAAAGTGGCCTGGTCTGATGAATCATTGGTAAATATGTGTAGGTTTCTTTAAGCTAACATGTGCTGCTAGCCTAACCTTAAACTAGCAGAGTGGGTTATGATACTGATGTTCAGCCCGTGGCTCTGTCCGAAGCACTTTTTAACACAGCTCTGGTTAATATCGAGTGCTCTGTTTTGTCAGCTTTCTTTACCATCTGCCTCACCGTTATTTCCACCGCCTCAACTAGTCAACGTATGCACAACGGTCACTAGTGTATGTGTAAGTTAAGTGAAATGCAAGGAAGCTTATATAAGCGTTACAGTGGACTGAGAATTCATACACAGCTGAAAACAAGCTGTATTTATACTTGTGGCCTCTAACATAGCTAGTTCGCTACGTCACTGAGGAGATTCATTGGGCAGCCTGGCATATCTCAAACGTTATTGGCTGTTGTGGAACTCATGTTCCCTCCCTAATTTATTGACTTAATTTCAAAAGGAAATACGCATTCACAATACACAAAAGGAAATGACTGAGTCAGCAGACAAAATCGAAAACAGCACTCATGTCATTCAACGGTGACTTTAAAGTAAAACAAATGTAAGATTGAATTGCCAGCGACTGCTTTAACAGGTTTATCGTATGACTAGCTTATTCTTTAGGAGGCATTATCTCATTACAGGCATCAGCTGATCAGTTAAAGGGGTCGAATGCACTCCTAGGCACGTATCAGCACATAGACTTCTCTCAGAAAGTCACATTGTAAAAGCCAGTAGCGAACCACAGCGTGTTCCTTAGTCACTGTGCAATGCTGCGTTTACAAACCATGAGCAGAAGTAGGTACACTGTCGCGAAGAATTCCTCCAGTGTGGTTTCATAGCTGTGGCTTGATGTATTTTATTACATTTCCTTAAATTATATTGGGATTCTCCCCAAATCCTGAACCTATAAATCTTGTTTTTAATACCCATTAGGTTTCTGCAGGAATAACTGCAAGGTCAGAGCTGTTTAACAACAGGCTTGGAATTAAACAATGATATATTTAGGATTATGATCTGCTGATGTGGGTTTGGAGTGAACAGCTGTCCTGAAGGCTACGGTCTTTTAAAACAGGGGCTTATTTTGAAAGAAAGACGGCTACTCTTAAAGTTTCGTTAGGCTGGTTTGAGTCTGCCTTCAATGAAATGAATACCACATTCAAATTCATAAATTAGGGGAAAGTCCACTGATAGCTTTTTGGAGACTACTGGGTTCACCCTCACATGGAAAAGTTTGAAAGTGAAACATGATTGCCAAAAAGAGTGAAGAACCAGGAACTTGTTTGTTTTTCTATACATTAGTGCTTTCAAAATAGTTTTGCTTTTAATTATTCAAAACAAGGGTCTTCCATGATAGGGATCATGTTGGCTCCAGAGTCTTTCCTGGGAACATGAAGGCAGGAATACACTCTGGAGAGAAGGTCAGTTCATCACGATCACATCTTTAGTGTAGCCAGTCCAAGAAGCCACATATTTTGGGGAGGATTAAGGAAATCAGAAGAAATCTCATGGTCCCTGGAAGAACATATGAAACTCCATGCAGATGGTAACTGGCGCTCAGGCTCAAACTGGGACCCATGGAGCGGTGAGACATCAACCCTTCCTACTGCACCAACGTGATTCCAAACAGAGGCTTCAATAGGGTTAATATTCAAGTAAAACAACCCTAAGCTTTTAATGACTGAGTCAGGCTCCTTCAGCGAAATAAGTGAGGTGATTTAGATGATCCTGAGCCTGAGGAAAAGAAAACGAGAGAGTGTGTGAAAGGCTTCAGAACAGAGCTGCAGTCTTCCTTCGTTTCTCACGCCATCCCACTGCTCCTCTTTCTCTCTCTCTCTCTCTCTCTCTCTCAGACAGAGAGACAGAACTAACTTCCAGAAAAGTCTCGCTCACTTTTTCCTCCTCTCAGCCGAGTTATATAATCGTAGCCGCAAGCTGAAGGTGGTTCTATTTGTTTAATTTATTTTATTTTTTTCACGTCCTACCACAGTGATGTTGGTCAGGTGATCAGTAGATAATAACTGTTACCTTGTATGTAAGATTGGTGTGACAGAATTCAAGCATGCTGTTATATGTGAAGTTTGTGTGTGTGTGTGTGTGTGTGTGTGTGTGTGTGTGTGTGTGTGTGTGTGTGTGTGTGTGTGTGTGTGTGTGTGTGTGTAGACGTATATACAGAACCTCTATTACACCTACTGAAAATCTCAATATGTTGTCTCTCTTCATTAAATGGGTCTGTGCATAAAGCCTTTCTCCCATCTAAAATCAGCAGGCTACCACCGGTTATTAGAAAATTTACCAGAATGCACACTCCATGGGTTCCTTGCTTCTCCTTCTGTTGCATTAACAGAAACAGTAGACAGCCAGCAACACATGCATGGATAGCTTAACATATAGGCAGTGATATAGCAGTTCATAAAAGACCAACTCTTCATTGGGTGCCCAGTTATGTTAATGACCGATGGGAGCTCAAATACATGTATAATACAAAACAAATGCTGCTTGCATAACTATTCAACCAGCTTTGGGGTAAGTGCCTGACAGCTGTTTTTGCTTTTCTTCTCGGATGATTTGCCACAGGTTCTTCGAAAGTGTATGTCGACTGAAATTTATTACTTGAACAAACATGAAAAATACCAAGGGGTTGAATACATTTACAAGAACTGTATGCAGTATACCAGACGGACTGGCCCGAAAAAAATAACATTGGCTTTTAATGTTTAATGTGGCTGAATTTTGGAAGCCAGAAATGACAGGAAATCAGAATTGTTTTTTGTTTATATCCCATGAAATACTATAAAGATAGTTCAGAAAAATGACACCTAAATGCATTGATTTACTTGATAAATCTTGCCTGCAAATCTTCCTGCAAAGATCGTGTTCAACAAATACAATCGAAACAATCAGTCTGTCCTAAAGATGTCTAAAATCTTGCTAGTTGAATATGAATGTCACACTTTGATCAGATTGTTTGATATGTACCTGCTGTAGTGCGATGGACATGAGCCTAATTTTTTCTTCAGAATTTTACGATAGTTGACTTCTGTTTAGGGAAGTCAGTAGTTTCCAGAACTACATCAAAATCTCCCATCAAAATGTTAAGGGATTCCCAGGTTGCCATATATACACATAGATATGTTAGCCATTTTAATAATACACATTCTGGGTGGTAGATTTACAGATATCTAGATTTTTCCATAAAGCAGATATTCTTCAACGTGTTGCTTCCATATTATAGGGATTTCCAATGACTCCATTGTAGTCACAGCTGAGAGATAATAAAAAATAAATGAAATGTCTAGCAGCTAGGATACTATGTTCTCACTCCTGCAGCTCATGTTTGATTCCTGAGAAAAAGAACTTGCCTAGCCACTTCCGGGGCTGATCCCAAGCCCAGATTTAAAAGAAATGACAAGGCTGCACCAGGAAGAGCATCCAGCATAAACCCTGTGCTACATATCAAATATGAGGATCAATGACTCAGTTAAATGACTCAGTGACAATGTGGCGACCAATAACGGGCAGCCAAAAACAAAGAGAGATGTAAATTTTAAATGGTTTTGATGGCACTTCCCTATTGAGTTATCATAACCAGAACAATATTAATATTAGTTGATTGCAAAATCCATCATTGTCATCTATTAAAAAACATACAAGCCCATGGACATAGGTCCAGCACAGACTTCTGTAAGTTGCCAAAACTCCTTGACAGGGTATGAAGACGATTGAGCAATTAACACTGATATGTATGTTGCAGGGTGGGATGTACATGTACGTATCTACTGTATAAGTAGCCACAGTTCCATGCATGGAAAAACATGATGCGACCAAGCAATCACATTATTCATTTTCATTAGGAGGCGAAGGAGTTGTTACTGAGGCAAGGTAGTAAATTAGAGCATTCATTTAATTATGCAAATGGTAAGCTTTAACAAAGCTATGTGAGGTGTGATTAGCATCCAATACATTCCTACATATAGAAGAAATGCGCAAGGAACAGAAAGTTGTGTGTTAGTGGGTGGAAGACAGGCCCTCTGGGGCTTGGAGAGAGCTAGCACTGGGCCGAAATCCAGCCACCGCCCGCACCCACAGCTCAGCAACCCTCTCCTGGGCAGCATTTGGCCGGATGCCCCTTGTCTCTGCTTCTTTATTGATAGAATGTGGCTCCCAGGCCGCACTCGCTTTGCCTAATGATGCTGTCAGAGAAAAATGCACTCCCAAGAAGCCACTGGGCATTCACGTCGCACGCAACCTAACCAGAGCCATTTTCATCTACTGCTTTATTTACCTACAAGCTTTTTTTTCATGCTGCTTTTGGCCCACATGCTGAGAACTGGAGAAATATTTATCACCAAAGATAGGGATTGTGTATTTCCATTAAACACATCCTATAATCTTTACTAACAGAGTTATTAACAGTCCTGTCTTCTGCTAGATCAGTTGATTAAGATAAGGGTAGAACATAGCTGCGTAGAGGACAGTATTACCCACAGTGGTGTTGTTTTACTATTCAGTGGGTTTATTTCATATGTCAAAAAATAGCTTCTGTGGAAGATTTAATGGTTCTAGCTTTCTGGAGAGGTTTCAGTTTTGTGAGCGTAGTGGGTTTATTACAAATGAACAACTAAGTAGCTCCTCAGGGTGCTAGATGTAGTGTACTACAAACAGCAGTAGACGTTCGTCTTCTTACTTGTACGATCTACTTTCTATCTATTTTCTTGTGATCGTTAACTATCCGACAAACTCTGGATTTGTCTGAAAACTTCTGGATAGCCAAACTGTCTTCGGCTTTTGGCCATTTTGGAGAAATGTACACTCATTTGTAGGGTTCTATATATAACATTTAAGTATTCCCTCAATGGGACACTCATAGAAGTTACAGTAGACTCTAGACTTGATCGTTTTTAGGAATGTACTCATGTTGCCGTGTCCGTATTACATTTAAGTCAAAGTGTTTGAAACTTAATCTTCCTTGGCCAGTAAAACTCATTCTGATTTTAAAGAGCTGTACCTCGTTTACAATCCATGTTGTCCTTTTTTGTTCCCAAAGCTTTTTTTTCTTCTTCCCATTCCACCACAAAGCCACACTGTTAGCATTCCAGAGGTCACGTCAGGGTGAGGTCTGATCTGAGAGTGTAAAACAGAGAACTGAAAAGTCCCCTCAACCTCAGACCATGCAGTCTCAAGGCCTTCATCCACACCCGAGTCATTCCCAGGGTGCTCCTGCAGTGATGTATCTACACCATTTCCTCTGAGAGCAACAGCAATAGCGTGTGATTTTTGTGCTCTCGCGCACTTTTAGAGTTTTGGACGGCTATACAATGCACCCTGCCATGCCCAGCTGGATGTTCCCACATAATTTTAACTTGTTTATTGGACAAATGCAATGCTGAGGTTGCTCAGACTGGCCATGGACAGATGTGCATAAATCAGCCCTGATGTCATGCCCAAATTCCCACTTTAATTTTTCTTTCATAAGTCATAAAGAGCGGTAGAGACACGTGTGGTATCGTTTAAGTTACTAGAACCTTACTTAGAAGTTATAATCATTCTTAATGCACACATCTTTATTCACTGGAAATTATTAAAGCATAAAATCCTGTTTCATTAGTTAATCGAATGTGAAAATTTGTATCTAAGGATTTTCTGTACCACGTATCGGACACTGGGTTGTGGTGAGCCTGGAGTCTATCCCAGGGGATTTGGGAGATAAGGCAAGGGACACTCTTGACGTTGTACCAACTCACTGCCAGGCACAATCACACACACACACACACACACACACACACACACACACACACACACACACACACACACACACACACACACACGAAGCATTGGGAAAACATGCAAACTCCACCTGAATACTTTTTGATTCCAGATTGGAAGCAAAGCCCCAAACCTGAAGGTGTGAAGCAAATGTGCTCAATCAATCTTCTCTCAGTTAATCACTCAATCAGTCTTGGTTGGTGTATTATAGAATGAAGAGTTATACATCGTGTGCTACAGACAATCAGAAATGATAGATTTATATATAGCTATTATTATGGTGTACATTATATGTGAACTGAGTGCCAAATATCATAAGCCAAGGCTGAATACTGGGATTTAAAATACTTGATTTTACTGTCAAAAAGCGACAACAGGACTAAGGGTAAAAGGGAATTGTTTAGGTCTTCATGTAATGCATTTAAAGGCTCTATCACAGCTAATAAACTTCAACAGTTACGCAACGCAAGATAGCCAGGTTTTGTAGATGCTTAAGCAATAAACTATGCAGCAGCTCATTTATCCAATTCAGAAAGAATTAACTAACCAGGACCAAACAAATGATTTTTTTTTTTATAAAATGAACTTCCAGAGGGGGACACGGCGGCTTAGTGGTTAGCACGCTCGCCTCACACCTCCAGGGTTGGGATTCGATTCCCACCTCCGCCTTGTGTGTGTGGAGTTTGCATGTTCTCCCCGTGCCTCGGGGGTTCCCTCCGGGTATTCCGGTTTCCTCCCCCGGTCCAAAGACATGCATGGTAGGTTGATTGGCATCTCTGGAAAATTGTCTGTAGTGTGTGAGTGTGTGAGTGAATGAGAGTGTGTGTGTGTGCGCCCTGCGATGGGTTGGCACTCCGTCCAGGGTGTATCCTGCCTTGATGCCTGATGATGCCTGAGATAGGTGACCCGAGAAGTTCGGATAAGCGGTAGAAAATGTTCCTGGAGATCTACATGGAGCTCTCTCTCATTTCTCCAGAATTCACTCTCAGCCTGAATACAACCGAGCTAATCCAGCTAATTAAATCGACCGATTATGTGGAGCAGGTGTACTGGATTAAAAAGGAAAATGAATTCCGTGAGAAGGTAGATATCCAAGGAAACAGTGCTGGTGATATCTGCTGCAGCGCCTGTTAAAGGTCAGCCCACCTAGTTAACCTGGCCACACCAAACAAAGACCAACAACCAAGCTATTTCTTACCATCTTCTTTAAGTCCTCTATATTGGACAATGAAGTAATCAGCTTAATTCATTATCTATCTTAATGAGGCCAACCCAACCAAGATAATTAACCTGTGTTAGTGATTCTTGATGTATCATTCAGAGAGAAGTAATGCAATTGACTGGATGAGGTTGACTAAGTTATTGATTTTGATTGGCTGGTTCAATCAGACTGAGTAGATGCGAATAAACAGGTGCAGATGTGAAATCATTAGCATGGGGATAAACGTATATGTAGAGTTTGTTATCAACTGGAGATTTGTTGATATAAAAATAAGATTTGATCGTAAGATATGTTCAAGTTAAAATATGTGAATTAACGAGTGCGGATTATGTTAACGAAAAACATTTGTAATGTTCGGTTTAGATGCAGTTGACATACGACACTCAGTCATGCGCCGACATCTTCCGTGGAACTTACTAAACTGTAGTAATATGAACTAGAGGTCTTCTCGGGTCTTAAGAAATGTCCCCGACCCGAAGTGACCCGAATCACTTTTTACCCGAACCCGGTAACAATTAGACAAACCCGGAAAAATTAGACCCAAGTCCGACCCGACGGCAATTTGTTTTTTTTTACCCAACTGGACCCGAATGTTGCATAACTCTACACTAAAGTAACCGAAACAGAGTGGATTCAAGATTGACAGGTCTGTTTCAACGATAATTAGCTTACCGCCAGTCACACGTGGCCAAGCGGTCTTGTGTGTAGTGTGGACAGAGGAGAGGTTGGAAAAGTACTCGAGTCGATGCACACACACGAGATACAGTAGTTCGGGTCTTCTCGGGTCCGTTCGGTAAAAACACATCCATTTTAAATTACCCGATGCCGCTATTATTATACGCGACCCGTGTCCGAGGTACACGTGAAACTTTTAGACCCGAACCCGCTCGGGTCTCGGGTCGGACCTCGGGTTTTCTGATCTAAGTGGACCCGTGAAGACCTCTAGTATGAAGGCATTATTTAGAAAAACTTTCTCACGTACATCATTTAGAAAGCATTCTATGTACAGTATGTACAGTATGAGGGTCTTGTTCATGGAAGGACATTCAGGCTTTTTTTTTTTTTTGCTACTGAGAAACACGTAGTCCTTCATAGCACCTGTTAGTAAATTAGCTTGCATGTTTTTTGCAGGTATTTTTGCATATGTTCTACACAAATTTGCATATGTTCTACACAAGCAAACCAGGGCATGTGTGTGTGCAGAAAAATGTTTTTTTATGTTAACATATTTAGTGACTAGGTGACCTAGTACAGACCTAGTTTTTTTTTTTTTTACTATTATATTATTTTAGTGCATAATGTAGTATTTGTGAGTGCCGGTGATTAGTGATGAAATACACAACAGTCATGTCGGAATAAGGGTGACGAAAAAAGTCAATACGCAACAAAAGCCTGAGTTTTTACTGCACAACGATGATCTAGATGAGCAAACAAAAGAAGAATGAAAGGATGAATGGATAAATGAGCAGGTCATTGCTGTACTTACTGTTAGAAACCTCACCAGTGGTGAATTCCCCCAGACCTGTTCAACTATTTCAGCAGTCATGATAAGCTTATAAATAGCTATTGGCTGGTGAGGGCTCTAAAAATCATTGTTGTGGCTGATTTACGTTGCATGTTTCCCGCAATATAATTATACAAGCTGAAGTTTGGGAGAAAGACCATGGCAGGGGAGAAAGGAAAGGAAGAGAAAGGGAGAAGGGGAGAGGAGAGAGAAGAGAGAGAAGAGAGAGAGAGAGAGAGAGAGAGAGAGAAGAGAGAAAAAAAAGAGAGAGAAAAAAAAAAAAAAGGAGAGAGAGAGGGAGGGAGAGAGAGAGAGAGGGAGAGAAGAGAGAGAGAGAGAGAAAGAAAAAAAAAAAAGAGGGAGAGAGAGGGAGAGAGATAGAAAAAAAGAGAGAGAGGGAGAGAGAGAGAGAGAGAGAGAGAGAGAGAGAGAGAGAGAGGAAAAAAAGAAGAGAGAGAGAGGGTAGAGAGATAGAGAGAGTAGATATAGTAGAGAAGAGAAGAAAAAAAAAATAATGAGAGAGGAGAGAGAGATATAGATATAGATGAAAAGAAAAAAAAAAGGAAGAGAAATGGAATAGATATATCAAAGATAAAGAGATAGAGAATAGCTACTATATATACGTAAAAAACTGT
The DNA here is from genome assembly GCF_022655615.1 of Tachysurus fulvidraco. NCBI lineage: Eukaryota > Metazoa > Chordata > Actinopteri > Siluriformes > Bagridae > Tachysurus > Tachysurus fulvidraco. The sequence goes on from NC_062522.1 coordinate 9,392,228, forward strand.
AATATATATACTAACTAAGTCTATCTATAGAAAAAAAAAAAAATTAATATGATCTTTATATTATCATATATATAGGAATATCTTATCTCTAGCTTGTCGCTAACAAACCAACACAACACACACACAAACAATCTCGTGATCTCACAACACAAAAAAACACAACACAAAAACACACAAAACAAAACACACACACACACACAAACTCTATCTCTACTACTCTCACATACAACACACAATACTCTATCTATCACTCTAATCCCTCTAGCTGATCTTCTCTCGTCACACTCACACACTCACACACACACTCACACACACACACACACACACACACACACACATACATTCTCTCTCTCTCCCTCTCTCTCTCTCTCTCTCTCTCTCTTTCACACACACACACACACACACACACACACACACACACACACACACACACACACACACACTCACACACACACACACACACACACACACACACACACACACACACACTTTCTCTCTCCCTCACACCGGCTCCTTTTGCTGGAGTGATCACCTATCTATCTGAACACAGAAGCCATCCAGTCGTTCCCTCACCAAAAGTTTTTTTCTTCTCTCTTGAAGTTAATAAGACAGAAAAATGCAGTTTGCTCAGAAACCACAAAGCCATCCATCCTTAAAGCTTTCCTGTATCGGAAAACTCGAACATCTCCTTACAGGAAACCTCACAATACTATCATCCATTTGTTATCTGATTGTTTGGAGCATTTGCAAATACTGTGACGTCGCCGTGGGTTATCTGTTACTATAGAAACGAAAAAGTGTTAGAACAAGCGCATTGTCATGTCGATAAACGGATAAATGTTAAATCATATATTGAAAGTTTTATTTTAATGACCTGTGTCTCTCTCTCACACACACACACACACACACACACACACACACACAAACACACACATTTCTAATAAATACCCAGCTTTTGGTTGAGTTAGCAATCGCGTACAAACGCTTTGATTATTGTCAAACAGCGGCTCTGTGCCTCGGCTTTATTTGATCTTACTTAGAAACGCGGCAGGATCAACGGGGATGAATCACGCGTAATATTATCACCAACGACACCCACAGTAAAGACAGAGAGTCTGATATTGCCCTGAAAGGACTGCAGCACAATTCCTTTACAAATACTCTATATATAGATACTATATGTAGTAGTAGCTTTTCTTTTTTTTTCTCTCTCTTGGTCTTTTTATGGTGTTTGTATTACGGCAGCCCTTTCAACCATTTCAGGAGCTCTGTTTACATAGGAGGAGAGCAGGCAGGCTTTATGATCCTGATAAGGATTTATGGCTGAAAGCAGTTTTTGTCATGGCAGATGAAAAGAGGCAGTTAATGGCAGATCAGTCTCGCTTCTCGCTATAGTCCCCGTCTTTCCCCACGTGTTTTAGTAAACGTACTTGATTTGATTCACATATCTTGAAATATCATCTCTCTGGATATTAATTCATAGTCTAAGTCTATTTTTTTTCTTCTTCCTTTTATCATGTAATGCGATATACGGACTTGAAGAGATTTATTTTCCCAGTATAATTTTATGCCATTTTCCATTTCTCCTTGTCAGAACCCAGCTGATGGAGAAGCGAAGATCAAGTATATGGATGTGTTCTAGTTTAGAAACTCGGAAAGGCTGAAGCACATCTGAAAGTCGTTAAACGGTGAATGAGCACCCCAGCAGTCCTCCAAACCATCCCAGCTCCTGCTAACTTGGCAAGACTTTTTTATTACAATGGCACTGCTGTCTCATGCTGTAAGTTAAAGTGCAAACACTGTAAACCCAGGAATGAACAGTAAGGGACAGCCGCAAGATGAGTGAACGTCTAGACCTGAGGTTTCACAGTGAAGCGTATTTATGTCCGTGGCCCATTTCGAACATGTTCCTTAATCAAATCGTTGCTCTATTAATAGATGCGAGCTGAAGATTGCATATGCATCTATCATGGAGCAGAGACACCTACAGTAGTAGTGTCCTGGGGTGGACACTGTGCACTGCAAGCAAGTGTCACTTTACTACACAAGTTTTTTTGGGTTTTTTTATGCACTCATACAACAAGCAGAGTACAGACAAACTCTATGCACTAATCACTTTTACAAAATAAAGCTTTGTAACACTTTTTGGAAATTGTAGTAAATGTCGTAGCCTATTGTTTAAGATGTTGGACTTCCGCTCGGACTGCCGTGAGTCTGAATCCCAGGTCCACCAAGCTGCCACTGCTGGACCCCTGAGCAAGGCCTGTAACCCTTATTAATTGTTCTGTTGTATAAAAATGAGATAAAAATTTAGCTCGCCCTGCATAAGGGTCTCTGTAAATCCTACCGCCTGCTACACTACACACATGAACCCAGGACGTGGTCTGACTAGGGTTCATTTCTACAAGGCATATTATTTAGCTAAGGCAGAATTGAGAGAATCGGGAATATGGAAAGGCCACAAAAACCTGAGCCGTAGTACAGTGCAGCACAGAAGCTAACTCATGATGTTCACCTCAACTTAAAACGCTTCATCAAACAAAAACGAAGCCATTGGCAAAGCTCGAGATTTTTATTTATTTATTTATTTATTTAGTGCAATGAGAGAACATGGCGGCTCAAAGCTGAAACGTTAGCTGTTAGTCGAGGGTGCAAACATGATACGCTTCATCAGCACAGACATTATCTACACCGAGTTGTCACTCCCACACCCTTATTTTCCATCGTCTCTCAATACGCAGAACCAGCTTGTCATAGTTTACAGCTAAAAAGTATTAACCCTTTAGGTCTCTATAACAAATGAATTTTACAACGTTCTGATTTGTTCACGGTACCTTGTTGAATTCGGTCCTTCTTTCTGCCAATTATTTCCTTTTTCATATTTCTTATTTTCTGTGTGTGCTTTTGCTCAGTGAAGCGTGTGCATTTTTGCTGCTCTTGGTGCTCGTTTGGCATCATCCACTATCCACTTTAGCACAGATAGAAAAGAATGATGAGTGTGGTGCGAGCAGAGAGAGAGTTATTAGGCTCTGTTGGCTCTGAATCATCAGGGAAGCTGGTGGTCACAAAGCAGAACCCACTCTCTCTTTACGTGCCAAAATGATGGTCCGGGTCACTCTTTCTGACAGCTCGGAGGCTGCACAACACCACCAGCAGACCATGTACTTGTAAAATGATATGGGTGTGTGTGCGTGTGTGTGTGTGTGTGTGTGTGTGTGTGTGTGTGTGTGTGTGTGTGTGTGTGTGTGTGTGTGTGTGTGTGTGTGTGTGTGTGTGTGTGTGTAATGGGGGCTGCACTTCAGGCAATAGATCCTGTTGCGTGCCCTCTACCCCAGTCTCTCACGCTATCCTCCCTGATTGAGCACCGACCATGCAGTGGTTTTCCTCCTTCCCCGTCCGACACTCTTATTCTCTCCATTCTCTCTCTCTCTCTCTCTCTCTCTCTCTCTCTCTCTCTCTCTCTCCTTCCACCTCCCCAGGGGGTTTAGGGCTGACACTGACAGAGCTCTTAGCTTGATAAAGGGATTGTATTGATCTCCTCACCTTGCTGCACATCAATATGGACCAGAGCTTGATTCGAAAGTGAAAAAAATGAGAAGGCTTTCATTTCTAATAAGTGCTTTCATATGTTAGGATACCGCCGTTCACCTTTACCCAGAGCCTCGGCTTGCTATTAAACTGTTGTGTTTAGGACGGTTTGGGTGTTGTTATGCATCGAACTGTTAGAAAGGGAAATAGATTTGTCTCAGCTGAATTGAAAATCTCCTTTTCTGGCGCTTTTCTCCGAAGCGAAGAAAGAAACGTGCCCGACGAATGAAGATCATTTGACTTAACGACACCTGGCCAAAGGTCAGAGTGCAGAAGGTTTGGCTGTTCACTGTTGCCTCAAGCCGAATGCAAACAAGCCGCGAGCAGAGAGCAGTGAGAGAGAAGAATGTCAGTTTTGTGTATTTTGTTAAGGTCTCACTGTGAGTCGTATAATTCTCTCAAACAAAAGAGTGTAGCATTTAGCAGCCTAAACAGGCTTAGCAACATGACTCTCTCTGTAGTGCGTTACTTTACCAGAACGGACGAGGCCGACGTGTCTATTGATCATTCTGTAATGCGAGAATTTAGTGGTCGGACAAAGTAAACACGATCACGGCTTTGAATAGTCGTATTATAGTTGGTTTTTAGTCCACATTGAGAGCTTTTCAATCTCCTTTCTTTCTTTTTTTTTTCTCTCTCTCTCTCTTTGTTGTTATGTATATACACATAAAAAGCAAGCATTTAATCATTTAACCAGAAACAGAACCATGTCTGAGTCTCTCTTTGTGCGAGTGCAGTGGATGCTTTCGGCCCTATCGTGGATTAAGAACTCTCAATCACGAGCTTATGTCACTAAATTATACACAAGCAGTTTTGTGGGAAATCTAAACCTCTGCTTAAAGAGTCTGTCCTTTCTCTGAACTGGGCCATGAGGAAAACCCCCATCTTCTGGACTTCATTCCTGCGCCCTCAGCAAAGCTTTTGGTTTGTGTGGGAAACAAAGGTGGCAGGCGACATACACATGTATTTGTGTTCCGCTAGAATCCAGAGATAATTGTAGAGCTTTTGCGAGTTTCACGGCAGCGTACAGTAAGATATCGTGTTATGGGTTACAGTACGATCGCTGTGATACTGACGGGTCAGTGAGTATCGGTGGTCCGAGTAGAAAAAGTTAACATTTAATGAAATGCCAAGTAATTTATATGTTTTGTCCAGGCAGGGAAGATACGAAAGACCGCGTCATACCTCATCTGGAACCATTTCACACTCTCTTTATAATGGCTCCAGGTCCTGAGGTTCCTAGAACAAAATGTTGCTGCTCAGAAACCAAGAACCACTGATCATCACATCATGTTAATCACTTCAGTCATTAAACCAAGTACTGTAAGTGAGCATCGTGCATTTACGCTCCATATTTTCCACATGCCCGAGAACCAAAAGATGGTCCGTGTGTATCTGAGAAAATTGGACGTGTCCTGCTTCCAAGAGAAATCTAGCATGATCTTTCACGATTGTGAGAAAACGATTTTATTTTTCTTTAATTATGTGCGGTGTGAAACCAAACCAAATACCAAACGAACCAGAAATATAAATTTCGCCCAGCAAACAGCCTAATAAGTGTAAAAAAAAAAATGTGTGAAAGCATAATTAATATTCTGCCACTGATATCTTAATCTACACTTTTAATATCCTCTTATCCTGTAGTCTTTCCTTTTCTATGTATAGTACAGTCCCGTTCCCCGAGTGGCGAGTTTAGCGTGTTACGCTGCTCGAACACACCTGATTCAACTCGTCAGCTAATTATAAACCCATCTGTGTATTGTATCAGGTGTGTTAGAGCAGGGAAAGCATAAAAATGGGCAGCTTTCCCATGAGATCCTTTTGTTATAATATAACAGCCTAATAGTGTGTGGAAGAGAGCTGTGTGAGCGCTGCAGTGTGTTCATGCTCATTTGAGCACGGTATAAGCCTGCTTGAAATGGCTTCGGTATTAGGCACAGTGCTCATGATCGGTGCATGAAATGACTACGAGGGCCCTGAAAAGCAGTCTGAATTGAGTCTCGAAAGATTTTGAAACGGAAAATAAAACAAGAATTCGAAAATTTCTCCACACAATTTCTAGGTTCCTATTTAAATGCAAGCAATGCTGTAACATATCGATCATGTTAACTGCTCTGTGCAGACGATTAGATTTTCATCATGTCTAATCTCTTCTACTAGAAAAAAAAACTGATAGATTTCATCTGACTTTAAAGCAAAAGGCGGACAAACCCAACACTGAAAAGCTCTGAATTTCATGTAAATATGTCAAAGATGCTACTTTTCACTCAATTTGGTGTCAGTAATGTAAAAAGAAAATTAAAACGCTTAGAAACTTAGACCCCATTGTACATGCCTTTTTTCTTCTTCTTGTACTGTTTTTTTTTATGTCCCTACATGCCCAATATTTTTTAACTATTTTAACCAAATAAGCAGCTTAAAATATCTTCTCTCTGTGTTTCAATGACCTGTTCTAGTTCTGTCTCTGTCCTTGTCCTGATAAATTTCAAATTAAAATTTCACAATTCAATTTCTTTGTATAGCGCTCTTAACAATTCCCTTTGTCTCGAAGCAGCTTTACAGAAATATGTAAACAGAAGAGAGAGAGAGAGAGAGAGAGAGAGAGAGAGAGAGAGAGAGAGAGAGAGGAAATAAATATATAATAATAATAATAATAATAATAATAATAATAATAATAATAATAATAATAATAATAAGACTCCGTCCAGGGTGTATCCTGCCTTGATGCCCGATGACGCCTGAGAGAGCCACAGGCTCCCCGTGACCCGAGGAGTTCGGATAAGCGGTAGAAAATGAATGAATGAATGAATGAATGAATGAATGAATGAATGAATGAATGAATGAATAAGAAGAAGAAGACACAAGGCAGCAATAAAACGAAATACTCACTGAGATGATATGAGTAAGAAACTTTGAGAGGAACCAGATTCAGAAGTGAACCTCATCCTCACTTGAGTGACACTGGACAATAAATAATGTAAATGTAAATAACGTCCTTTCTACAACAGTTTATAATTGTGCAGCCGAGAACTAATGAGGAACTAATGGGTCATCGTTTACTCTGAGTTCAGCACAGACCCGATTTCTGATAAAGACCAGACCATAAAGCTGACTGACACAACATTGGTTCAAATGAGTTATACTGGTGATACTGGTGTATTATCCAGTTATGTTCATCTGTTCTGTATTAACACATCGATAGTTAGTTTAAATCCCACTGTTTTTGCTTTTGCTAGCAACGTCTTACCAAACCTTTTGTGGCATTTGTTCAAAGCCGTGTTTTCCTTTTAGTTTAGTACCCCTTATATTTCTTGGTTTTGACGATTGCACCATCATTATCGATTATCTTAGTTTGTTATTTTGTTTTGAATAATTTAACACTTTTAACACACTTGGGTTCGACCTTCAGTTACTGCATGTTACAATAACAAACTTTTAAACATCATGATGTAGCCAGTATGTCTTGTGCTCGACAAGTATTTATTAATCACAACGTTATAGAGAGCAACTTGAGGTAAATAAGTGACAAAAAAATTCAATTATTATGTTTTATTGTATTCTTTTTTTTATTGTTGATAAAGTATTTTAAATTGTGAGTCATGAAATAATTGAGATCACATGATCTACATACGGATCACTAGACTAGTTGTTAAGGTGTTGGGCTACCAATCAGAAGGTTGTGAGTTTGATCCCAGGTTCACCAAGCTGCCACTGTTGGGCTCCTGAGCAATAATAATAATAATAATAATAATAATAATAATAATAATGCATTTTATTACCTTTCAGACCACCCAAGGTCACCTTACAAGCAATATACAGGTCATTGCATAAAACAAAACACATAAACAAGCAGCATATACATATAAAGTGCAATTAAGTCTTAATAAAACATGTTATAAGAAAGCCTGTATAAAAAGATAAGACTTAAGACGCGTTTTAAAAGTCAACAAGCTCTCGCTATTTCGAACATCTAGGGTAAGAGAATTCCATAGGAGGGGGGCAACATAACTAAAAGATCTGGCACCCATGGTAGTAAGTTTAATCCGAGGTACCACAAGAGAAATTGAAGATGAAGATGTGAGTGCACGTAAAGGAGTGTAAACCTGGAGAAGTTGAGTAAGGTATTGTGGTGCAAGGTAATGAAGTGCTTTATAAGTGAGTAGCAGGATTTTAAACTGAACTCTATATTTTACTGGAAGCCAATGCAATCGCTGGAGAACCGGAGAAATGTGACAGAAATGTAAGCAAGGCTCTTAACCCTCAATTGCTCAGCTGTATAAAAAAAAATGAGATAATGTAAGTCGCTCTGGATAAGAGCATCTGCCAAATGCTGTAAATGTAAATATGGCGGTTACCTTGGCTTGTACTAGAATAAACTGGCTCACTTCAAAAAATAGGCAAACTTTAAGCATTTTTGTTTACATTATATAAGAAATGTAAAGACAGGAGTTTGCGTGTATTAATATATAAAATGTGTAGGTTTGGTTGTAATCTTTGATTTGGCCATTTTATACCTCAAACGAATGTCTCGATGAAGGCAGCAGAACGTCAAATTTCTAACAAGGAGATGCTGTTTTTATTTTAAGAGGCAGAGGATCTCTTAACCTAATGTTCATAGCACCTTGCGTTTCTTTTTTCTTCCTGTCTGAAGTGGAAGCCATATGGAAAGCATTATTAAAGCAACACCACCTTCTACCATGGAGACATTTCTCTTGTACTTATGCTCTATTCATCCTTTATGCACTGCTATTATTTTTGTATGACTTGCTGTGTTTGCCGATTTGAATTTAGCACCACTCAGCTGTCGAACCCTTTTGAGGTAACACAAAACCAAGACAAGCTCTCCACCATTCTGACATCTGTTTATTTACCCTGTCTTCTTCTGTTGCCCGTAAGATAGTCCAGACTTCCTTCAGTTTTTTTTAAAAGGATGAGCCGACCTATCTAGTAATTTTCCTTTGAAACATGACATAAAGCATGTCTTTTATCCATTACTGCTTTTAGCAAAGGCTACCTAAATGCCAGGGTCTAATTCCGCTGTATGAAAGGGTTTTAACAGAAAATTGCCTTGTTATGTAAGATTCCAGGCTTCATCCTCTAAATGGGAAAAGGGAAGTGGTGCCTGCCTCTATTTTCTTCCATGCATTCCACAGAGACTGTGACACAGCATAAGCAGATTAGGGAGAGGTTAGGTCAGTGTTCTGTGTTCTAAACTGAACTAGACCCAGAGGATCAGTTGCCTTCAGAGACAAGGACCTTGGTAACAAGGCTGACACGTTGAATCAAAGGCTGCTAGTTTAGGCTGTGTGTGTGTGTGTGTGTGTGTGTGTGTGTGTGTGTGTGTGTGTGTGTGTGTGTGTGTGTGTGTGTGTGTGTGTGTGTGTGTGTGTGTGTGTGTGTTTTTAGGGGTGTGGATATCAGAGAACTGAGAGAAAGCCATGCGAAGATTTTTTTGGAGATGTAATGATTATAGGTGGGAAGTATATGGGCCCCAAACACTGAACCTTGAGGGACATCACAGTAGAACAGATATGGATCCTTTACATGTCACCCGATACAAGTGCCCCTCCAGGTAGGAAACAAACCATTGCCTTGCTGAACCAGTGATTTTGGGCTTGTGAAGATTGACATGAGGATATTATGGTTACTTGTTTTGAAACCTACCCTGAGGTCCAGAAGGATCAGGACTGACAACTGATTGGCTGATCTAGTGGCATTGCGGTTGTTGAAGTGTTGCGGTTTCACACCAGAGTGGTTAGAAGTAGAGAGATGGTTATGAGTGAGAACTGATTGTAGACAGAAAGAAAAGAGATCACTTCAGAGTTGTTGGCATCAGAGTTGGTTTTCAGAGTGGTTACCATCCTGGCAGTCTTGCAGGCAATCAGGACATGACCTGATGTTATTAATCATTCATGTGATGAAGAGAAGGTCAGGAGTGATGGGAGTCGAGAGCCTGGAGCATTGTGGACGGATTGGTTTCTAAGTCATTTGGAGAAGGGGAGTAAAACATGCTAGGGATTTAATGTGGGGGAGAAAGGATTAGTGGGAGGAGTAGAGTCTGAGAGAAAAAGATTGAAAAGTCTCACCAACACGGTTTTTTGAAAGAAACTGAAGACTTCATGTGTTCAAAATGAGTTATCAGTTAGTAGTTGCTTTCAGACCTCAGGGTGGCTTTTCAGAATGGGTACCACCCTAGAAGTATTGTGGGAAATATGGATATCACTTATATGTATTCACCATCTATGTTATAAAGGCATAGAGGTTATGGGAGACGGGAATGAAGAGATTGGAGCATCCTGGAGCATTTTTCCCTATTTATTTGCCAAAGTGCCCTGTCTTGACGTACTTAAATCTTTTCTGGCCCTCTGGCCATGATGTTCTGCAATGAGAAAGCCTGCAAATGTGTGTAGCTGTGCTCTTAGCATCAGTTAGCCTCATGAATGAAGGTAAAGGAGAAGGAAGTGAGGACATTCCCAGCCTCCTTGTAGCTTATGGGATCTAATGATGCCACAAAGACACATTTCTGTCCTCTCTGATTCTGAGGTATTGATAACCTCCAGGGGTTGGTACAGAGGTAACCATGGGGCTTCATCCTCATGCTTTTTCTACCATGTCAGGACCTTTTCCATGAACTGTAGTAAACTGTATGGAAGTATCGGAATTTTTAATAGATCAATAGTCTCATTATTTCCTTATGGACACATTTAATACTAAGACAGCTCTGCTTCTTTGGGGCCTTGAGCATATCATCATAGGAATACTGTTCCTGTGCCGTAGGTCTGCTATCTTTCCTCTCAGGTCTCAACTCACCACCAAGCTTTCATCAAGCCTCTCGGTCCTTGGATCGAATAGCATGAAATGTACACCATGCCACAATTGCAAGGGCAATGTGTGTGCACACCCACTACAGACAGGCAATATTGGTGTGTAGGAAATCAATGTTTTATTTTAATTTTGATGTCAGTCACGGCTCGCTCCATCCTCCAGGCTGGAGCGCTACAATTCTTTGCTTCTCTCTACTATCGGACAACATAATTTGAAATGGGCCTCAGAGGAAATCTGCCATTGATCTGACGTGTCAGCATTGTGACCATACTGTAAATGGATGGACTGTTCGTCGAGAAACAATAAAGTTCCCACACATTATATTCTTAACTACTGTAAAGTAAGTTTAGCACCATAGTTCTCGGTATTGCTGAGAATAATCGTGGAAAAAAACTGCTAATTGTGCCTCCACGATGGACTCGATGCATCTCAGCATTCTATTCCTAACGAATACCAGGATGCAGAATTGCACACAGTAGCAAATGCATGTACCGTCTCTGTAGAATTACTAAGCTCTCCGGTTCCTGTGTGTAAGGGAGAATTTATGCCATGCTGAGTAAGACATATGTAACAACAGTGTTGCGCTGTATGTGTTTATGTGTAGGAGGAAGGAGGGACGGGTGGATTTCCTGAGAAAAAAATGAGCCTAAGCTGAGTAAGATGTGTGGAAGGAATAAGGACAGTAGATGTGCAGGAACCTGTGCGTACAGCAGTAAATGAATGCTCCATTGAAAGGACTCCTGACTAGGAGAAAATCTTTCGCCTCAGCATATCTTATGGTCTGTTATGTACGTAAAGATGCATTGTCCTCACCACACATGCAGGGCTAATATACTATCACAAAGGTACTACCTGTTCTGTGAGCAGTTCCACCTTACAAAAAAAAACAAGAAGGAATAGAGATTTAAACTATATTATTAAATGTACTGAAGGCTTACTGCAGACTTTTGTCGGTCGAGTAGACTCGGTTAAGTACATCTTCACTTATGGAATATCTATAGAGTCTGTACTTGTAACATTAGCACGACATGTGATATTATCAGAAATTAGCTTTATAGAAATCAGGATGTAGATATGGATTCCAAATGAGCAAGCCAGAGGTGGCAGTGGCAATGAAAACACTTGGGAAAGAAAGATTTGCCTTAAAGACAGCCGCTGTTGCAGAAAATTAATCAACACTTTTAGATCAAACAGACTATACATCCACTTATTTTCTGAACTATGTATCCTCCGCATTGTGTGTGTGGAGTTTGCATGTTCTCCCCGTGCCTCGGGGGTTTCCTCCGGGTACTCCGGTTTCCTCCCCCGGTCCAAAGACATGCATGGTAGGTTGATTGGCATCTCTGGAAAATTGTCTGTAGTGTGTGAGTGTGTGAGTGAATGAGAGTGTGTGTGTGCCCTGCGATGGGTTGGCACTCCGTCCAGGGTGTATCCTGCCTTGATGCCTGATGATGCCTGAGATAGGTGACCCGAGAAGTTCGGATAGAAAATGTTCACACAGAGAGCCACAGCAGGAATTACACCCCCAACCCTGGAGGTGCAAGGCAAACATGTTAAGTCTACAATGCCCCTAATCCTTCAAAGTACCTACAAAATTCCTTTAATTCTTGTCAGTTTTGTTGTCTTCAGTAATAATGTAGTGAAATTCAACCAGATATTCCATATGGTTTTCCTGCAATGGACAGGCATCCCATTCTAGATGTATTTCTCCACTGTACCCAGTGTTATCATTGACCAGGACAAAGAACTTGCTTAAAAAGATTGAATAAGTGAATTTCCTAGAGTTTCTTCATATTCTGGGGCAGTGGTGGCTCAACTGGTTAAGGCTCTGGGTTGTTTATCGGAGGATCAGGGTTCAAGGCCCAGCACAGCCAAGCTGCCACTGCTGGGCCCTTGAGCAAGGCCCTCAACCCTCCCTGCTCCAGTGGCGCTGTATCATAGCTGCCCCTGCACTCTGACCCCAACCTCCTCAGTTGGGGTATGTGAAGAAAAGAATTCCGCTGTAATGTATATGTGGCGATAATAAAGGCTTCTATACCCCGTCCTATCTATCTATCTTCCATGATAGTCAAGTCCAAGTGACGGACACACGGGTATACGTCGATTCCAGTGTGATGAACTCTTGAAAAGAGAAACTAATGTCTTCCTGCTGTCTCTCTACACCTCCATGCGATTAAACCTTAGTTATAGAAATGACAGAAAAGTGCTTGCTGTCAATAAAACACATACATTTTAATTGGAGCCTGACAGGGAGGTTGAAAGAGCCTGAAAATAATAGAGCTTAAAACATACCTTCAGTAGCCTGAATATTGTTTTTTCCCCAGGAGCCCACTCACTCAGATGTGTACACACACACACACACACACACACACACACACACACACACACACACACACATTGAGAGAACACTGGCTGTGTTGTGAGATTGCTCATTTTATAATGGTATTGATCCCCTGAATCACAGAAGTGCCTTTCAGATGTCATGTAATCAGCAAGATAAGTGCTTTAGATTTCAATCATGAAGCTGTGGTTTTAAAAGTGCATCACAGAAGACTAGACAATATGTCATAGTGGTTTGATATTGCTTATCAAAATTCTCTAAGTTGGTAAAACAGCTCTTGCGGAGTTGTGCAGACATATGAAGATGTGAGCATTATATGGTAGTTTAGTGGTATACTCCTGAATCTTAACAAAGCTGCCTCGTATGCCATATCACCGAGGGAGCCACATGGCTGCCCTTTGTGCGTAAGACAACATAAGAGACATGTGGGTTGGTTGGTCATGGGTCTGCTGCGCCATGGTTTTGTACTGTGAAACGTGCCCTGTACATAATTAGCCTGATTATGTGTTACAGAGTAGCGGCATGCTTTACAAATCAAGAATGCTATCTTTCTGCTCTACATGCAAGCCACCTGACTAGTTCCTTTATTGTTCCATGTTTTGTTCCTTCCCAAACTCTCTTAGTCTTGTTATCAACCCGGGCAAATATAATTTAATCACAACTCAAACTTAAACACAAACTAAAGCAAACTTTTCAAAAGCTAGTTTGAGCCGGCGTGGCCATTTTTGCCTTATTGTCCATGTGTCCCTCTTGCACGAGCTCTTGTGCGTATCTGATAGGACGGATTACTGTAGCTATCACAAAGAAAATAGCCCCGTCCATCAAGCCTTCTAAGTTTTCACATGGCCTATGGAAGCTAACGGGTCTGGATGCTGAAATCGCTTCTGAGCTGGAAACAGGATTTTCCACACAAGCATGAAATCATGAAACCCCCGATTTAGACCTTATTCTTTGGTGCACTTTCTTCTGTTCAAAGGATAGCAGAGTGGGAGCATCATCTTCCTGCTTTGTCGCAGGCTGCTGGATGGATGTGAGGGTGGAGACAAGGAAAAAATGAGAGGGGGGGTGTGTTTGAGGGTGGAATTACAGAAGGTGAAATGAGGCTAGAGGAGACCTTGAGATGTGAGTGGGATGATGGGGGCTTTACATCAAACGTTGACCCAATCAGGCTGTGTCTTTCATGGGCGCTGGGTCTTATCACTCCTGCAATAGCTTGTTAACCACTGGGGTAGATAGTAAGAATGGGAGTAGATGGGATTTGTGCCTGAATAGGTGATTTGTTATCATGCAGACAGCCTGTGTTTTGACAGCATCATCTAATGGTCCTGTCTCCAAGGTCTGCGTCTCCATTGCTCATCTGAATAGTCTTCCTATGCAGAAAATATTAAATGTATACTCTGTCTATTGAATGGTTGACCATCTTATCCCCCCACCCTGTTTAAGACCTGTTTCCCTTACGATATAGCTCACTGTTTAGACAGCTCCGAAATAGCTTGCCTTTACTGTGCCCTTCTGTGTCAAGACTTTTTTCCCCATAATCCCATTGTTTCCAGTTCAATGTCCATTCCTAGCCAGCAATCAGAAGGCCATATGTAGGCTTCGTCCCATCCAGCTACATTTAAATGATGACTCACAGCAGTATTCCATTGTGAATTTGGTCATTTCTTTTCTGCCTGACACTGATGAGCCTCTGTGTTTGTCTCCCGGTCCTCTGTCAGTGTCTCTGTGTGCCATTGTTGGCCGAAGATTTCAGCCATCATCCCACTTCACAGGTACAGCTCTGGGGAAAAGGTCAGGAGCGTAGGTCAGCCCTCCTCCCGGACACAGTATAAACCCACAATCTCTGAACAAAAGACCTCTCCATCTGGGGCCTGAATAATGATGCCATGTTCATGCTGAACTGCGCTCTGTGTCCGAGCGATAAGACAAATATAGATAGAGCTGCTCAAGAGCTCGGCCAAAGAGCCGAGCAGCTTTGTCCACGTCATCCTCACTATTCTGTCCATGCTTAATAATTGATGCTGTCAATCAGTTATCATCAGCATCCAGCTTTTTTTGTGCTGGAATCATAATCACTGTGGTGTGCTACATGTGTAGTGTTAGGAATCCATTAGAATGATTACAAGAGCTCTATATCTCAAGACAATAGAGATAATGAACAGTGGGTTATACTGAATAGTGCCTGACATAAAGGTTTCTTTTAACTCAGCACTAAAAAAGAAATACTTGTCAGATCTGCATAATTTGACTTGAGGGCACTCAACTAAGCTTGACTTGTTTGTAGGTACTGTATAGAGTCTGTCATGTTAATATAAAGCATTTTCTTCATCTTTGTTGCTCAAAAATACTATCTAAGGCAGCGAGGAGCACAGTTATCTAATGAGTGTTAGGTTTTTTATGTTGTTAACAGTTATACCATTATACAATGGGACAATGGTGCAAAAGTCAACTAAATGTGTAAAGAAATCTGAATTACAGCTTCAAATTGTAGTCGCGTGTACAGGCAGAAAGTACAAACTCAAACCTTTACCTAAAGAAGAATGATTTGCAAAAGAAATAGACATTCGGTTCAAATCGACTCTTATTTTAATTTCTAGCGGTAAATCGATGCCACTTTGTTCAATGGAAAATGGGAACTTTGAAGCTTAGACATATATATAATAAAAACAGCTTTATTCCTAATATCTCAGATGTTGGCGATCATGATAGCGTAAAGATTTTTCTTTTAAAATGAAGGAAGTCATAAGAAAACTAAAAAAATTATAGTGCATCTATTTAAAAAACTGTTCAGAAACTGTTCGCCATAGTGACCCCTAAGCCATATTACTAAATAATATGCCTAAATATCGCAATAGTCTACAATAATGTGTCAGTAAATGTATACATTTGTATGTCTCTCATTATTTGCATTTAATTTCACCACAATCCCCCCTTTTTTAGTTGATTTTCTTTCCCTTTGTGTCTTTAGTTTTTCAATTTTTTATTTTTTTTTGCTTTGTATTGTTTTCTGTTACTCACAATAGTCCTTCAGCTCCAGATCTCATACATCTGGCACATGCCACAGTGAGGGATGGAACTTGTGCACAATAGTCATTTGTTTGGATCCTCCTGATGGACACGCTCTCTTGACAGGGTGAAAAGGGGACAAGGGATGAGAGGACAGGGGAGTTAGGGTAGGGTTAAACAGAATATCCTGAGGGGACAAGGAAGCACATATGCATTACACATGGACTGAGTCCAAGGTTCATCAGTGAAAGTAACAGAAAATAACACATAATCCCAATGTTGGATGTATGACAGCAATGCAACTGCTCTAATAGTCTGACAGATGTTTATTTATATTGAGTAGGAATTAAAACCAACAATGATGTGCTGTTTCCAGAAAATAATTGATGGGTATGGAGATACAGACCTGACGTTTATTCTTTTTCCATAACAGCATGTCCTGAATTTTTATTTCTCTAATCTCACAGCCTTTTATCAACAGTTAGATTTTTATTAATTAAAACAATGATCTATATATATATATATATATATAGAGAGAGAGAGAGAGAGAGAGAGAGATTTATATATAATCCATTTCTAGATAGATGTAATATCTGCCAATGACCCCAAACCAAATTATTTGTGAAAGTAAAGCGAATTAGAAGAGTGGCTGAACTCTGAAATAATTGCAATCTTTACAAATCACACCAGACATCTGCACCCTATGATGAACAAGCATGCCTCCGGTTAATTAATTAGCCTTCACCCACCATGATGCCATCAGCATCATAGAACGCAGTCAGATGTGACCAATTTAAACCAAATATAATCTGAAAGGTAGAAACGATTTAAAATGATTATTTTAGAAATTTCAACGATATATATTTAGAACGAAGCTAAATTATATAAGGTCATTTAAAAAAAACAAGAATTATAATTGGAATAAATTTATATTTGTCAGTTGTTTTTAATGATAATACGTGATGAAGATATTTTTAACTTAGATTTAACAAGGTCTATTTTTTTTCATAACAATACCATTTTTGTTTTTAGCTATTTTCTTTTATCTTTTAATTTATTTATTTTTTTTTTCAAATTTTTATATTTTATGTATTTTCTCTTTCTTTGATTCCTGTAGATAAACGAATAATTGTATCTTTTTTTTTTTTTTTTTCGATTTTAATCATTTTAAAGAAGCTGTTATTATATCAATGAATGTAAAAAAAAAAAAAAGACTTTTGTGGAAAGCTTATGTACCAGTTTGGTAAATATTTTCTATAGATGTGAGCATTTTTTACTCATAGTCTTGAATATATGAAGAATGATAGGAAACTAAAGGGCAAAGTTGACAGAAATATCCCTTACATTAAGCTATAATATTCCTATTTATACAGTCTATATAGGAAAATAATGTGGCTTTTTGGTGGTATATGATTTGCTCGTGTTTACTTTAATATCCATTGACTTGAGTCAGCCTTCTTTGTTGTCAGTATAAATTTATCATGAATGCGTGTTGTGCACAAGCAATAAGCGCTCTGCACCACTTGGCATGCTCACGTTTACAAACGGGTGGCATGATCCCAGTTATTCCTATCAGTGTTTATGCATTGTTAATGTTCTAATCACACTTAATTAGACAGCTCATCACTCTTTTGTTGATCATATTAAAAATAAGCGAGGTCGGCTGAACGGTGTCCAGCTGAACAGCTTCGGTAGTAAGGGGCTTTTCCTGATTAATATCACATCTCATTTAAGTTCGAGACATATGGCAGGACTGTCTGGCCAAAAACAATAATAAACTGAGCGTGGAGCTTGAGTGTGTTGCTCTGGGAGTCACTGTTCAGTCTGCTCGGTTTTCCTGAAGGCTGCCACGGGTTATACAGGTGGCACTGTATGAATATTCTGAATTACATTTAGGTGTGTGTGTGTGTGTGTGTGTGTGTGTGTGTGTGTGTGTGTGTGTGTGTGTGTGTGTGTGTGTGTGTGTGTGTGTGTGTTTGAATGATGTTTGAATAAGGCTTAAATTAATGAGCTTTCAGGACAGAGTGTAACTGAATTTCCTGATGTGTGTGTTTCATCCTGGTTCTCTGGATTCCTTCCAATACCAAAATGAAAATAGGTGTATTGATGACATTAAATTACCCCTAACTCTGAACAAGTGTGTAAATATGTGTGCATGTTGCCCTCCGGGGGGTTTTTGCTCCACTAACATGCGGATGAAAAGTTCATGGAACCACAACGAATCGTCCCTGGACAGATGCGCTACATAAGATTCCGCAACACACTAATGGATGACTAGGAAGGTAAATGAGAAGCCAGCAGTCACTTAAAAACAACTGGAGGACGACCTGAAAGGAGGAAGAGTTACTCTAAGAATAATAAGCAGTGAACCGCACTACAGTCATCTTCATTCCTACACACGTACAAAGTCAAATGTCATCCATTTATTTTCTGAACCGTGTATACTATATAGGGTTGCGGGGAGTCTGGAGCATACCCCAAGGGACTCGGGATACAAGGCAGGGAACACCTTGGGCTGGGTGCCAATCCATTACAGGGCACAATACACAAACACACACCTTTTGGGCTATTTAGAGATGATAATTAGCCTAGCGCACTTGTCTTTGGATTGGGGGAAGAACCCAGAGTACCCGGAGGGGGGGTATGAAAGCAGTGTACCCTGAGGGGAGTAGGAAATCGGAGTACCCGAGGCAAACTTGCCACCAAGTCAAAAGTCATTATGTGTGTAGGTTAAATATAATCACATGAAGTATATTAAGTAACAGACACATCTCTGAATCCTTATTTCTTCTCCCTGTGTACAGTATTATTCACACCTACAGCTAGAAGACTAAAACAGTAAATATTTATATCAGTGACCTTTTAGTTTACATGTGATTATATATGATTGAATATTAGCTTCTGACCTTCACACGGTAGAATATGTGATTTCATGTTTTCTTAGAGTTGACGTTTCTGTGACGAGTGATTTGGACTACATTTACTCAGTCAGTTGACTTTAATCGTGGAAACAGCAATGCAGTTTGCCAACTAAACAACAACAGCTTTCAGAGAAGAAAACAGTAGAGACTTTCTTCACGTCACATATTTTTTGTGCCAGAGCAAAGGGTCAGAGGGTTTAGGGCCTTGCTCAGGGGCCCATCAATTGCAGTTTGAACCTCTGATCAACAACCAAGACTGATCAACCTTAACCACTTGAGCTACCATGCCCTTAAGTATAGAAGGATCATACAGGTTTTAGTTGTCTGTGGTTGAATTCCTCCTACAATTGTGAGACAAATTTTTCATTCAGTCCTTATCTGTTCCTATCCGATTCCTCATTAATAACTGCCATCCCAACCCGGACGTGTTCCCACTTTGTGCCATGTGTTCCCAAGAACCATCATGACACAAACCAGGATAAAGCGGTTACTGAAGATGAATGAATGACTGAATATTAATGAGGTTGACTAAGTAGAATCCCACCATGACCTAAATGGCTGCTTGTTCAACATGCCCTGCTGTCGACCCTGGTTGTCCTGATTGTAGTGTGTCGCCTGAGCTTGTGTAATAAGGTTGAAGTTTGTGTGTGTGTGTGTAGCTTCAGCTTCATTAGTCTTGGTGAATTATACTGTAGGAACACCTACACCACACTCCTAACATCCCAACTTAAAAAAATGTCTTGCTAAATTTGCTAAATGTTTATCACCCTTGACGTCTGACATATTGAAAGCATCATCTAAGAGGGGTAAAGATTTATTTATTTATTTATTTATTTATTTATTTATTTATTTATTTATTTATTTATTTATTTTTCATTCGGGCCTGTTTTGTTGTTTCCATGATCAACATTGATGGTCTTTGTCATGTCACACTCCACAGTGCTGCTTAATGGTTCATATCAAAGAAAATACTCAGAGCTTTAAGAACTTTGTAGTTTTTCATAAGTTTTATCTACGTTTTTATATAACTTTAAAAAAAACGGTTAGTTTCTTTCACTCAAATGATCAATCTTCAAATTAAATGAAGATATCAAACCCATTTCTGCTCTCTAAGATGCCCCAGTTGCTTGGTCAAAAGTTTATGGTTAGTAAGTTTAAGGTTATATGATTAGAGTCTCAAAATGTCTGACACTGAAAACCAACAGTGAGGAGATAAAATAATTCATTCGTTTATACCGATTCAAAATGTCCGATAAGTTGCTTTCCATTCAGCTAGCATATGAGGGTTCAAGCTAAGCAGTATGTTAAAGAGGTGCAACATTTATTTACACTTTAGGTTTTGAAATCAATCAGCCAGCGACTGTACTGTAATAAGCTTAAATGCTAACGCAGAACAAAACACAGTAATTCAGCAGCTCTACAGAAAGGTATCCAGGTGCCCAGGTGATACCTAACATCACAATCCAGGGCTTCATAGAACCAGAGACACAAACTAGCAATTTCTGGAACTAGCAGTACAATGAATTAGCATTAAAAAGTGATGATAAAAATAAAACTAAAACCGATTGCAGCTCATGTATTAGTGGTATGGAAGCAGATCCTAAGCTTGGTATCAACTTGTCAGTCATTGATTCAGTCTGATGAGCGTGCTACAGCCGCAGGTGGCACAGACACAGGGTGGATCAGCTTCCCTCTCCAGACTTATTCACACTAGCTGCTCCGCATTAATCCCATTAGGGGTAGTCCAATCACCTGGAAAGAACAGACATACTTTCTCTGCATTGTGTGGCCATGAAAATACCTTTACGCCTTCGTGCACAACCTCCTTCACAACCTCCATCACCCACCAGCTCAAATTCACTCTGTCTTTTCAGTTCACGAGTGGACAAATCAGTAACCCAGGTGTTAGTTTCAACAACCAGAAAAAAGCATATTAACTTATTGACATTAGCAAACAAATGTTTTAATTTGCTATACAATACGTCGTGCCTTAAATGCTATAACTGTAGCTCACAGGTGTTGTTTCAGGGGATGTGGTAGCCTAGTGACTAAGGTGTTAAACTACCAATTGGAAGGTTACAAGTTCGAACCCATGACCAAGCGGCTGATGAGCAAGGACGTTTTGTAAGATAAAAATGTAAGTTGCTCTGGATAAGTGTGTCTGGCAAATGCTGTAAATTATGGTGACAGACATCCTCTTGTGAAATCATTACTGTCCTGTTTCACCCAAATGACGATGAGGTTCCCTTCTGAGTCCGGTTCTTATCAAGGTTTTTGTCCTCATGACATCTCAGGGAGTTTTTTTTTTAAATATTTCTGCACTTAACTAGCTATCCAGATATCCACAGGCTATTTAATTACATTAAGGATATCTGTGGAATGTTCTAAAAGCCTTGTAGATGAGCGGTCTAGATGTCTTTAATTGTTATTACTGATGGCTATAGTAGGCTGATACACAATCGCTAGTTTACCTCAGCAACTTTCTCGGTAGTGGCTGTACCTACCCCCTGACCTAATCACCCGGGTATAGCTCTCTCTCTCTCTCTCACTCGCTCTCTTGCTGACTCCCTTGTTCCTCTCTCCCCATAGCAGTGGCCATTCGTCTTCATCAGGCAGAAGAAGTGTCTCGGCAGCACCCTGAATAATTGACGACGTGCTCTAATGATTGGCCGCTCGGTTAACAAAGACGTGCTGCGGTCAATGTGAGTGCCGGTGTCGGTTGTCATGCACTGTGATGATGTCATTGCTTCAGGCACACACTTTCTTTGTAAGCCATGGAGAGAGGACAGCCATGTCAAAATCGGACAGTCATATCAGAGATCTCTGAGACATGCTAGTGAGATGTATGATACGCCTGTAGACGTTTAATTAGCTTATTATAAACAGGCAAAACATCGGGACACATCGACTAGGATGTAGATACCGATTCAACTGCTTGGTTTGGTGAAACTGAACAAACAGGATTCTTCTTTTAAACTCCTAGCAGTGAAGACACATGCCATTACTTTCATTGATAGCTGTATTCATTCTCAATGCGCATTAATTAAATTAGGCTTTGGTTGAATGCATTTTGTGATGTCACCTAGCCCAAATCTGCAGAAAATATTTGGTCAATATTTGGATAAAAATCCTCGAAATATCCCAGAATTTGCTTATTTTTGCATTCATTACTGTAATTTCTGCAAAACCAACAAATCCTGAAGGGACTGTGGATGCAGATATTTATTCATTCATTCATTTATTTTCTATCCGAACTTCTCGGGTCACGGGGAGCCTGTGCCTATCTCAGGCGTCATTGGGCATCAAGGCAGGATACACCCTGGACGGAGTGCCAACCCATCACAGGGCACACACACACTCTCATTTACACACACACAATCACACACTACGGACAATTTTCTTTGGACCGGGGAGGAAACCAGAGTACACGGAGGAATCCCCCGAGGCACGGGATAAACATGCAAACTTCACACACACAAGGCGGAGGCGGGAATCGAACCCCCGACCCTGGAGGTGTGAGACAAACGTGCTAACCTCTAAGCCACCGTGTCCCCCCGCAGATATTTATATTTATTTTATTTATTTATAGCATTCGGCAGACACCATCTCCCAGAGCAACTTACATTTATCTAATTTCTACAACTGAGCAGTTGAGGGTTAAGTGCCTTGATCAGGGGACCAGCAGTGGCAGCTTGGTGGTCTTGAACTGAGATTTGAACTCAAACTCTTCCAACCATCTTAAGCAATGAGTTACTACTTTTCCCATATATAGATCTAGATATTCCAGGTTTGGCATACATTCTTGATTATTAAAGCAAATCCTTAGACATATTTAAATCATTTTGATGTCCAAATTTAGAAACAAGATTAACTGACAAGATATTTTACAACTGTAAATATAAGTACAAGTAAGTGAGAATGGTTTCTGATCAATACCAGTATCAGTACTGGTGCAGGGCTAAAAATGTGGCCAGTTATGTGGTTACACTTTGAACTTAAATGTTAAATATGATATAACCCTTTATATGATATAATTTGACACACTTTTAGTATGTTATGAAGTTTTTTTGTCCTTTTTTTGTTGAGTGAGCACCATTCTCACTCTCAGCCTGTGCATGAATGGTCTGTAAGAGTTCTGGCTGATTTCAGATAGAGCCTCAGTAATCAGTGCAGCATGACTTGGAAGAAAAAATTTGCTGATTCCTTTTTATCCTGGTCTCTCGCTTGTCAGAATGATATTCTAATGCTCAATTAGGCATTTCCTTCACCCTCTCTTTAGTCTTCGGTGCTTAACCCGTCTTTTCCGTTATTGGGCTGAAGGCATGGTGGAGCAAGGGAGTGAAATGTGCCATGAATACTCCTTCTCCTGTCGTGATCCCTTGAAAGCTCTTTAATCTCATCACACATCCTCCTTTCTACCCCTCTTCTAGGTCCTCTTTTACCCTCCATGTCACTCTGCTGTCATTTGTTTCACTTCATAAAGCTTTGGTGAGTGTGTAAAATAGTCAAGTTTTAAGTTAAAACGTGCTTGTCTTGATCACAATGTTGTTTTCATTCTGATTAACAACCAAGGAATGCTACACAGGGTACAGATGACATTTCCAAATCTCCGCTGCTGAAAAGTTAAAGGCAGGGTCTCCGATTTTTGAGAAATGCTTCAGAAAACTGAGTCGGGCCGATAATAAACAAAAATCAAAACAAACGTATAGGCAATGAGCAGGAAGGGGAGTGTCTTGTCAATATGTGGCGGAGAGAGTGTTAAGTGCGCATGTGTGACATTAGCAGAAAGCGGTTTTAACATTGACATGGAGGATAAAAACAAAGAAAGAAAGAGAAGAAAGGCTTACGATAAGGCAAGAAGTAGGACGTGTTAATATAGGATCAGCTTTCCAGCGCTGGAGAGAACTGAAGGAGCAGGAAGTTGGAGCATATTCACAGATTGGAGTTTCCCGAGTCAATAACTCCTGAGCTAAAAGCTGTTACTACACAAATAACACCTCTTTTCTATCGTAGTAATGTAGAGAGGCAGCTACAACCGCGTTTTGTGTAGTAACAGCGTTTAGCTCAGGAGTTATTGACTCAGGAAACTCTTTACTTTACTTAAGATGCCGAGGCGCTTTTTTCCTTCTCGATAGGTGAGTAACGTTGGTTTTGCTTTGTTACACAGAACTAATATATGCCTTTGTCCTTTACATGATTATGCTTGTGTGTCATTTTTGCTTGTTTGTTTATCTGCAATCGTATTGTTCTTCCCTTCAGCTATGATACAGACACATTTCTTTCCATTAGTTGCCTGGGTGGGCGGAGCTATCAATACAGGGGTGGGTTACGGGCGTGAATGTTTTGGCGATTTCAAATGTCAACATTGGCTATCAAAAATCGGAGACCCTGCCTTTAACAACAAAAAAATAAATAAATCTGTGCAATAAGCAGGCAGAATAGTAAATCTATGTATCATAGAAGACTATTTAAGGATATGCTTATTCTTAATACACTGCAATGTGGTGGACGAATTGGCAGCTGAGTTGAAACCATTAACCGTAGAACTGAGTGTGTGCAGCGTGGAAGCTTGTGTATGCTAACACGCTCAATGACTTACCTTGTTAGCAAAATGCTATGTGTACAGCAGCATCAAGGAGGTTTTTCCAGGATGATAATGATCTGGGAGTCATTTCCTACTCTCGTCAAGTAACTCTTAGTCTATTGTATATCTGCTAGTCTTATGAGTAAAAAAATAGGTTTAACTTGTCTGTTTAGTGATGGGGTTGTGGTAGCTTAGTGATTAAAGTGTTGTACTGGTCAGAAGGTTGTGAGTTTAAATGCCACCAAGCTGGGCTCTGGATAAAGGTGTCTACTAATGAAAGGACATTTTCCGAAACCTTTATTTCCATGTGATAACATTTTACCTGTGTCCTTTATCTCTTCAGTATTTCTTCAGTTCCCTGATATTTTATTGTTTACTCCTAAATCCATTTGGAATGTCGGTTAAAGTGACAAGAACGCCTGGCATCTGAGTTTCTCTGTCCTGTAACAGGACACCTTTTTCTTGACGTATGCGTGACAAACACGACAGCATGCCTTGTCCTTACAGATTTTCTGGAATCCATGTTTGGTCACCTGGCTTCTAAATGCATGTCTCGTGAACTCGTTACACATGTGTTGTTTGACCTCTCAGAACGCTGAATGAGGGGGGGGTTTGCTTGTACACAAGCCCATTCCCCCTGCAGGCAGGGTTTGGCTCAGCTGGGACTGTGTCAATAGCTTTTGGCTCAGGTTACTGTAAAGATGTAAGCGTAATCAGCCTGCCACTCTGCACAACAGTCTGAGACTGGATTTGAGATGACAGGGTTGCTAAGTGATAAACTGTAGCACTGTGCACGTTTTCCCCTCCACACACCTCTTAAGATGTGGATTGCTATCACTTAGCAATTTTGTATTTGTGGCTTGTTGTTAGCATGTGGTCTGTAATAAAAGAGCAATTCATTCATTCATTTTCTACCGCTTGTCCGAACTTCTCGAGTCACGGGGAGCCTGTGCTTATGTCAGGCGTCATCGGGCATCAAGGCAGGATACACCCTGGACTGAGTGCCAACCCATCGCAGGGCACACACACTCATTCACTCACACAATCACACAATATGGACAATTTTCCAGAGATGCCAATCAACCTACCATGCATGTCTTTGGACCGGGGGAGGAAACCGGAGTACCTGGAGGAAACCCCCGAGGCACGAGGAGAACATGCAAACTCCACACACACAAGACGGAGGCGGGAATCCAACCCCCAACCATGGAGGTGTGAAGCGAACGTGCTAACCACTAAGCCACCGTGCCCTAAAAGAGCAATTATTACACCAAATAAAAGTTTGGTCCAAAAGTAAAGAAAGGAAGAAAAACAGACACACTGTAGTAAAAAAGTAAATGTAAAAAAGAGGAGAGTTTAACTATAGTGCTATACAGCTAGTCTTTGAGTTATGAAGGAGATGCGTTTTTCGATGACCCCGTCATAACCAGAAAATATAATATGTCAAACTATGACGTAGCCTATACAGGAGTCTTAAAGGATGGTAATCAGTATGGGGAAGTATACTGTAATTTGTTAATAATTTAAGAACATTTGGCTAATGCAGTCTTATCCTCCTGAGACCCGTATGCTACCGTTGTGTACATTACAATTTCTACTGACTGTTTCTCTTAATTCTTAGCTGATAACTATAAATTTAATCAGTGTTTTCAAGGAAGCAGTTTCGACAAAAGAATTATACCTAACAGTCCTCATATAAGGTTGGTACAATAAATATATATAGACAATGAAGTTGTGATAAAATGTTATGTCCTCATATGAGGACATTCCGGTCTCAAGAGGTTAAAGAAAGTTTGTTCAGTACTGTATATAATCCTATCTGTATAAAAAGTTGGTCGTCTAAAATGAAGTCGTTAAAGCTAGTTATCTTACATACATTAAAGTATAGCAGCGTATTGTACTCTCTAAGATTCTGTTCGATATTTGAACCTAGTACCTTCATTACTTTACTCAAATTTCAATTGATTTATTGATTGATTGATTGACTGACCGATCAAAAAATGTCTTGTATGAGAAACTACGTCTTTTTTTTTTTTTTTTTTACATTGTTTGATTTGTCATTGTAATCCACTATAAGCTTCTTTAACATGCTGGTGATAATAATAATGTTTAAGACGTTTCCACACCCAGTAAGAACCATCTGCTTTTTGTTGTCCACTACTGCATCAGTAAATACTTAAATACTTAAAGGTGTTTTAGTTAATCTGAGTTGTCTTGGTGGTGCAGTGTTTCCTTCTCTCAGTTTCAGGGTCTACCAGTTCAATCCTGAGCTCGAGTTACCGTGCAGAGTTTTGCATGTTCATCCCATGTTTGCACAGGATTTCTCACGGTTCTACCTCCAGTGCTGGCGCTCGTACAGATTGGAGACTAGAAATTGTTGCTACATTTGCAAATGTGTGTGCAGGGAAGCCTTTGATGGACTGGCGCCTATTCATTTACATTTACATTTACATTTCAGTCATTTGGTAGACAATTTTGTCCAAAGTGTCCTGCAACTGAGCGGAGCAGATGAAGGTCAAGAGTCATGCTCAAGGGCCCAACAGTGGCACCTTGGTAATACCGACATTCAAATTCCTTGGAGACTTTCCGAACCAGGGATAGGCTCTGTGTCCACTATGACCCTGACCCAGATAAAGGGTTAAGGGAAGAACGAATGCTTTACTTTTTTTTTAACTTTGAAATTACTTGTATATGCCTTCATATATTACATGTCTTCGGATCACAGGAAAGTGCAGCTTTTTTCGAGAAAGGCTTTTAATTCCAAATCATAAAATGCATTCCTTCATTTGATTATTAAAGCAAATATTGTCTAATTACATTATAGACCTAGACATACATAAATAGTGACATACATAGTGACACAATACCCAAGATATACAGCTATATCTATATCAAAGACAGCTAACATGGCACTTAAAGGTAGTTTTTTGTTGTTGTTGTTGTTGTTGTTGTTGTTGTTATTGTTGTTGTTGTTCTGTTCTGTTCTGTTTAATTAAACCCTAAAGAAGCAAACATGCTTAATATCATTTTCATAATATCAAGACATGTATATAAATAACATCATGTGTCCTGTCGTGGGTTGGCACCCTGTCCCCCACCTTGTACCCTGACTTCCCTGGGAAGGATTGATGGATGGATGGATGGATGGATGATTGGACGGACGGACGGACAGACAGAAAGACAGATAGATAGATAGATAGATAGATAGATAGATAGATAGATAGATAGATAGATAGATATATAGATAGATAGATAGATAGATAGATAGATAGATAGATAGATAGATAGATAGATAGATAGATAGATAGATGTGTATGATAAGTGCTACAGAAAATGCCTACACAAAAATTATGTAACAAAATTTCTCACGTCTTCATTTTAATGGCTGATTTATTTAACTTGCATATAAGTAATAAACTCTGTATAACCTTAGCTGGTAGTAAAGCACCATTAATGATTTATGCATGAGCCGTAAATTGCATTCTGTAGCTGATTAAAGACACTCGTCTACTGAATTCCTACTTTTTATTTGTGCATCCTAGTGCTCCCTCACAGGTAAACATGGGTGTATAAGTGTGTTTGTTTACCTCAAGTGCTCTAAGGTTCTCAGTCTGTCAGAGGTTTTATTGCTTCCCAGCTCTAACATGTACAGTACAACTGGCTTTTTGTCATTTTCAAGACTGTAATGCGGACCAAAAAACGGGTCAAATACTAAAAAGCACAGTGCGTCTCAGATCTATGGGAAGAAAGCTAAAGTGCACATTATATTTTAAACTAATGGTGTTATTTTAGAGGTTCACTGGCAAGTCATGACACTACCATTTCCTGAGCCAGCTGGCGTACGGTGAATTTTTCCGACCGATGCTGCATGCATCATCTGAACGAGTGCTCTGAGCCAGTTCATCTACTGGCATGGGAAAGTGGATCACCATGTCAGTCTGAAAGCCTATTTTAAAATTAAAGTGAGGAGACGACTCCCAGCTGTGAGTCAGATTTGCATTGTACACCATTCAGGTCAGCTGTTTATAACTTTTTGAAAGGTCTTGAAAAAGCAAACTGTAAAGCTGCAAAGCCATAAATGTAAGCGCTTTTTGATATAATTGTTATTTATTTAGGATCGATTCTGCAATTCAAAGGCTTTTAAAACGTTTTATTACCTTTAGTAATTGTTACTTGCATGCTAATAGTAAGCCATAAAATGGGACAACAATGTAAAATGGAATAAATGGAATTATGTGTAATATATATATATATATTTCATTAGACTCTCGCTCCTTTGGCTTTTGGAAGGAGCTTGGCTCTTTACTCTGGTCAGTACCTTGCTAGAATCCAGAGCCTATACTGAGAACACTTAGTGTTATACATCCTGGATCACTCATTCACACCTAGAATAAATTTAGAATAGCCAGTACACCTATTATCCACGCTCATGCAGAGCATTGAGGTTTATTTTAGACGGTGAGAATTTAGATTGAACAATATTGAATATAGAATATATACTTTCTTTCTTAATTTATTTCTAATTTCGGTGTTGTAATATTTTCAAGAAAGGGTGGACTTTAAGAGTGGAATTGAATGAACTGTCATCAACATGCTTTAATAATTGCAATAATTTGGTTGCAGCTATGGGGGCACGGTGGCTTAGTGGTTAGCACGTCCGCCTCACACCTCCGGGGTCGGGGTTCGACGATACGGCATCCCTGGAGTAGCAGGGGTTAACGACCAATAGTAGGAGCTTGGCAGCGCTGGGGCTTGAACCCCAATCTTCCAATCGTCAACCCAGAGCCTTATCCACTGGATCCACCACTGTCCAACAAGAGAACCCAGAGGAACTCCGAGAAAATACAAAAGCTTTCTCAGACAGTAACCTGAGCTCAGAATTCTAACAACATAACAATTCAAAAATACATCAAAATAGAAATAAATTCCAAATGAAACATATTATAAGAACATGTTTGGTGGTGGTCTTTGACACCGAATGATATTTCATCCTCTCCATGTGACATCCTGTTGTACTAAAGACCTTATTGTTCTCCAGGATAAACCGCAGCCACCTCCTGATGTCCCTCCATCATGGAGCACCAGGCTGCTTATGTGACTGTGCAATGCAGTTCAGACAGAGACTATGAGAAGTACATTCAGGTTACATTACAAATCTCTAGTCTATTCTAGTACCGCTTTAAAGGGAGTTAAGAGGAGCACATGAGGCACATGCAAACTGATCATAAGTGACCTTTAAATTGATATCACCGTATGTTATCATGGACGTTCATCTCAGCTTTGATGTAGTAAAGAACAAGTCTAGGTGATAATATGTCACCTCTAACCATCCAAGCATTAAACAATGCCTAGGGGCTTTCCATCTGAAGTAGGCCTATTCACTTAGTCCCTGTACTGAAGGAGCTCTGTGGTGAGTAAATAATTTGTTTGATGATTGTATGATTTCCATTGAGGTTTCATGCTGAGGTGAACAAACTATCCAATAAAGCCCCCCTCTCTTGCACTTGGTTACAATTATACCTGGCACCTGATGCCCAGATCATCCCCCTGACAGATAACTAACCTCACTCACACATGCACTGTAGCTAATTCTGAATACCTTCAACTCCCACAGTAGAGGTTGCTAAGCGTTAGAATTTAATCCAGACAGGGACATGGCTGCTGCTCATGTAGTTGAGACACATTATCCACTCTCGTCTAAACCAGAGCATGCAGATTACATTGAGGTTTATTTTAGACTGGTGAGAATTTAGATCGAACAATATTAAATATAGAATATATACTTTCTTTCTTTATTTATTTCTAATTTTGGTGTTGTAATACAGTATGTTCAAGAAAGGGTGGACTTTAAGGGTGGAATTTAATAAACTGTCATCAACATGTCTTAATAATTGCAATAATTTGGTTGCAGCTAATATAAGCAAGCTGAGCAGACAGTCAGGCAATACTAATCCAGGCATATGCTGCATTGGACTAAAACTCTTAATTTAGGCTTAGTGGTTAGCACGTTCACCTCACACCTCCAGGGTCGGGGTTCGATTCCCGCCTCCGCCTTGTGTGTACGGAGTTTGCATGTTGTTCTCGTGCCTCGGGGGTTTCCTCCGGGTACTTCGGTTTCGTCCCCCGGTCCAAAGAGGTTGGTTGATTGGCATCTCTGGAAAATTGTCCGTAGTGCGTGATTGCGTGAGTGAATGAGAGTGTGTGTGCCCTGCGATGGGTTGGCACGAGAAGTTTGGATAAGCGGTAGAAAATAAGTGAGTGAGAGTGAGTGAGTGAGTTCAGAAAGTAACGTAATACTGAGAGCTTAGGTAAGAGGAATAAATCAGTTCCAACCACAGACAACAGTCAGAGTCTGACAACGGTCAGTGGTGGCTCAAGTGGTTAAGGCTCTGGGTTGTTGATAGGAGGATTGGGGTTCAAGCCCCTTTGAACATTATGACACAATAAAAAATAGCTACTGACTTGAAACAAATCATGGCATCCCATTTTTAGATGTTATCCTGGAGGAATATATTTGTAGCCTCAAACAAACAAAATGCTTTATTCTGCTGGTGCCTTCAGATGGACTGGTGTTCCATCCAGGCTGAGTTCCTACCTTGCCCCGTTATTCTGGGAGAATGTTCCAGATCCCCGGCCACCCTGACCATGATAAAGCGCTTGAAGGTGCAGTCACTGAAGATGAGAGAAAGAATGACTGTTAAAATTGTCCGTTCTTGTCCACATTATTTGATGAAACATGCCAAACTCTTTAGTGACCCCCTAGAAGTCTTGCAAATCTATTTTGCTATGTATATGTGTTAAAGATGATGTTTGCCTTTCCTTGTTTGGGTCTGTCCTTGTTTTTTTAAAAGTGTTGGGAATACCTGTTTCACATTAATTCATTCATTCATTTTCTACCGCTTATCCGAACTTCTCGGGTCACGGGGAGCCTGTGCCTATCTCAGGTGTCATCAGGCATCGAGGCAGGATACACTGTGGACGGAGTGCCAACCCATCGCAGGGCACACACACTCTCATTCACTCACACACACTCACACACTACGGACATTTTTCCAGAGATGCCAATCAACCTACCGTGCATGTCTTTGGACCGGGGGAGGAAACCGGAGTACCTGGAGGAAACCCCCAAGGCACGGGGAGAACATGCAAACTCCACACACACAAGGCGGAGGCGGGAATCGAACCCCCAACCCTGGAGGTGTGAGGCAAACGTGCTAACCACTAAGCCACCATGCCCCCTCCTGTTTCACGTTATGCCCCCAAAATTAAAAGCCTCTACCCAGCTACGGTGGGCTCCATTAATAACTCACTGACCATCAGTCTTGATCATAATCAGAATTCACTGTCACTCTGAATGGGACACCATTTGCCTCGGTTTAAAACACTGTTCAGCTATTTGTTATCAAACTTGCCTATGAAGCATTGTATTTTTCTCCTGGCTGATTCTGTACCTGTGGTCGGTATAATTTCAATCCACATAGCAAGCCTTTGATGTTATTGTTTGTTTTGCAGGCTTTTATCATATCTTATAGCTGATATGGCACTTGTAGCATCAATAGCGGCTTAATCAGCACTGTGGGCTGTAAATGTGAGAAGGGTGTGTGGATCCTTCTGGTTGATATGGTATCTATCTGAGTCATTTAACCTGCAGGCAGGAAGGGGTTAAAGAATTAGAGTCTGGCCTTTATCTGCAGAATGCTGAGCCATGGTGGCCGGTACCATGACAACCACAGAGAGGGAGAGGGGGAGAGAGAAGGAAGGAGAAAGTGATGTGAGAGAGACTGACCAAAAAAAATTAGACAGGAAAAAAGATGAAGGGAAAAAACAGGATCTAAAACATAACATTAGAGTGTACAAAAATGATGAGAGAGAAAGTAAGAGAGAGAGAGAGAGAGAGAGAGAGAGAGAGAGAGAGAGAGATGGGTGGGTGGTAGGTGGGTGCCACCAGCTTATTACACTGTGTCACCGGAGTATTGCATCAGTCCAACAGGAACGCTCACATTGCAGGATGACATCACTCGCTTTGGAGGATGGGAGGAGACTGATAAGCTCTCAAACGGAGGGAGGGTCATATCTCCATCTCTCACTTTGGCAGAGTCATTAACACATCAGTGTCAGTTTTAATGCCATCCTGTAACGTGTGTTCTCTGCCTAGTCATGCCTTTTCTCCTGCATATTTTAATTCTCAGGGAACGGTTGCATCTAGACGAATGTACGGACATGTGCGTGGAGGAGAAAAGCGAAGTGAAACTTCCAGACAGTGCGCTTAATCGTTTAACTCGAATCGGAGTGTACATTATCCGAGACACATGACTCCTCCTGGGGAGTGCAGCCATAAGAGCCCATTAGAGTAGCTCAGTGGAAAAATACCGGCGGAGAGCAAGTCATGCTCCAAAGTGTATCTGATAATAAAGAATTTCTTTTTCTTTTTTTTTTGAATTTGCAGTGCCTGCTTGGTCTGTAATGTGCTTTCAAGCAGATGGGTTCAAGGCTTGTCATGTAAACCCATCATTTAGTGTCTCACCCCTAATGGGATAGTCCGAGTCAAATGTAAACTATAGCATATTCTGGAAATAATCTGGGAAGTCATAGAGGGCCTTATGTATATGTTCTTACAAGGTATGATTTACACGGCTTTTAAAGGGAATGAAAAGTTGCAACGGCAGCAAAAATAGAAGTGAATTGAAGCCTAAGCTTGGGTTACTGGGGCAGGCTGTTCTGTTCCCGCGTATTACTATAGGAGGATAGAGCTTTAAGACTTGTCTATATCTCTTCAGATGTTCTTTGCTACTAGGAACTTCGAGGAAGACGGTGTACAGATTAGACTGCTGTGTTACCAAACAAAGAAAGACAGAGGTAGAGTGAGAGAGACAGTGACGAAGGGAGCAGCCTGGATCTGATGAGCTCAGCAAAAAAGTGAAAAGGCGATCTCTCTCACCATGTAATTTATAACAGCATGGGAGCAATTTCCCTTAGCCGTTTCAGCTAGAGAGCGATGGCATTGCCTTCTTTTAGATTTCAGAAACTTTATGAATTATGCATCAGAAAGAGC
This sequence comes from Tachysurus fulvidraco, assembly GCF_022655615.1. Taxonomy (NCBI): domain Eukaryota; kingdom Metazoa; phylum Chordata; class Actinopteri; order Siluriformes; family Bagridae; genus Tachysurus; species Tachysurus fulvidraco. Next base: position 9,425,545 of record NC_062522.1, read on the forward strand.
AGTGCTTACACAACAGCCACCGTGGTGTGTATCTTTAATTCTTTACTTCTACCATAGAACAGTATGTTCACATACATACTAAAACTGTGCACTTGAGCTGCTAAGGTCACAGGAAAAAAAAATATGACAGTGCCTGAGGCTACTGTATAATCTCTGTAATCAGATCTTGTCTACACGTAAGGCTTAATTTTACGTACACCCATACACAGTGTGGTCAGGCTGATTAGAATCTCTCTAGTTAGTCACGCCTGCCCTTTAGCTCAAAGTCAACAATCTACATGCAAAGACAGAGTGGAATGAGAAAGTTAACCTCATAGACTTGAACATGCAAACAGTTCTGAGCAAAATCCTTTACAGAGAACTGCAGCCAACACTGATGTGATGATAAAAATGAGGCAGGAGTTTGGGTTTGTAAATAAAGCTACAGCCTGTTTGAAACAAGCCCATACAACATATTGGTCAAGCTGAGGCGTGCAAACAACTGGTATTATAATAAGGCAGACAGAGTGAGCGAATGCTGTGTTTACATTAGCATTGATCTGTGTTGAAGTTTCGATGTATTTATCATGTGATTGTCCTTAAGCTCTTTATTCATGTGACTGAATGTTCTGATCTAAACACCATGCAAATATCATGCAATACTGAAAAAACAGAACATTCTTTTTAACATTGTTTGGGTTCGTAGCAGCAGGATGCATTGTGGACGTTGACGTGGCAGAAAACCTAGTGTTTCTGACGGTGATATTTGGCTACTAACTAACCAGTTACTAACTGATCACTGGCAAACTAATCATAGGTTAATATTTCAAGTTTGAAAAATTTTCAGCACGTAATAAATAACTTATATAGGATGGATATGAAAAGTCTAAACCCCCTGTTAAAATGGTAGTGATGTAAAAAAAAATTAATCATGTCAGAACTCAGAATCATGTCAGACCTATATAAAGATCAAGTCAAGTGAAAAACAATCAGAAACACTCTAGTGAAATAGGAAAAAAAATAGAATCACATTCGGTCTCATGTGCAAAAGTAATTATTGCACAGCTGTCATCAGTGAAATAATTTTGATTATCCCCAAGTTCAGATCAGCTGTTTTTGTAGTATTTACTTCCTATCTTTTTGGTTACATTGGACTGCCGAATCAATGGTCTTCCAAAACGTTATCATGTGTACCACGGAACACCGCAAAGGCCATCGTCAACAAGTAAAGCAAATAGTAAGAGTAGCATCACCAAAAACTTTACGGTTTGTAAATGAACAAGACAAGAACTTACCAGGCCTGCCAAGGGACCTACAACAATAGGAATATGTACCTGACAAGCACCGGTTACTCTCTGCATGTTACATACATCTGATATTCTTCACTTATCTGAGCTATGGGTAACAGTAGCTAGATAGCATTTTCTCACCCAAAAAAAATCCAAGCTCAAGTAAATCCCACAAGCCATGTGGCAAACTGTGTTATAGTCAGATGTGACCAATTTCAAAGCTGGAATAATTCCAAAATATATGTTTAGTTAAAATAAATAGCACATCACCAAAATAAAACCATTCCCACAGTGCAGTGTCATGCTATAGGGCCGCATTTTCAGGCAAGAACCGGGTTTTTTATCACTGTAGAGGGAATCATGTATAGCTACAAATACGAGACGATTTTAGAGCAAAACCTTCAGGTATCTGCAAGTAAGCAGAAGATTAAAAGCATTTTTACTTTTCAACACAACAATGACCCAAAGCATACATGCAAATCAACTAAATTAACTTAACCAACAGATGATCAATGTTTCTGAATGACCGAGCCAGAGTTGAGACCTGAGTAAACTGAAGCACACAGGAGATGGCCTTACAGTTGGATAGATCTTGTTTTTCTAAGAAACAGTGGGAAAATATTGCCAAGTCAAATGCTGACAGCCATGCTGATAGACTCTTACCCAAGAGTAATAAGTGGTGTGGTGCAATAAAATCAAAATATGGTGCAACATAGTATTAGTTTAAGGGTGTGCACATTTATACAACCAGGTTATTTAAATTTTTTTCCCTAAAGGCTTCTAATATTATCTACATTTTATGTTATCAAAATTTAATTAATTTATTTATTGTTTAATCTTGACTCGTCTACTACCATATGGACTCGTGACTGGTTTCTATAGTCACCTCACTCAACTCTTGTGTGACTTCAGTATAGAGGGAATTAATGTATGGTTGAACCTCAAGAGACAAACAGAAAGCTCATTAGTTGGGAATATTCCTATGTGATGTTTTACATGGTTATGTTCCTGCTATTGTCTTATTGAGTCTTAATTTCATTGCTGTTAAGCCAGTAAATGCATGTCCATCTTACTTTTAAACGCAGTTAGTGGATATATGTTAGGTGTAATCATTTTCCACTGGGAGTCACGGTTTGGTCATTGTTTCGGATCCATCTGTCAACACAGGACCGAGACATGTTTAGTGAAAATTAAGCAAGTTTGACGCACTTGATAAGAAATGCCTCTGGCAGGCAGAAGCCATCTGTTGAATTAAATAGATTCTCTTAATGTTATGTTGAGGTCTTTGCAGGATGGGGAAGATGGACATCGTTATCCATGAAGATTCGCAGATATGACGGATGAGAATAAAAAAGAGGCTTTTTGTTTGACCGTGGTGGTTTTGATTGAAGCGTTTCTTATTGACATTCAGGGTCAAATGCTTTTCATAAAATAAATAAATAAATAAAAATAAAAAAAAAGATGGAAAACCTTGTGGTAATCAAATTTACAATGTAAATTAGACCACTTAGATGCAACCAGATGCTTTTTAATGTAGCTATTGTGAAAACTTATCGTGTAAGTTTTGATGTAACGCTTTGGACGAAAAGGCTTTATAAATAAAATGCCGTAACACATCATTGTTTATTTTATTTATTTTTTATTTAATACCAAAATAGTGTGGAGAAAAAGAAACAATTGAGTAATAATAGTGATGTTGTTGGATAAAGTTGGTTGGAGTTGACTAGATAAACCTTAACTTTACTGCGTTAAAGCACCCTGTCGTTGTCCTGCTCATTTACAGCTAGCTTTATTATTATCTTTATGACACTAGAAATGCATAATTTCACCAAAATACATCTAGCTATCTAATCATCTTCCCATGTTGAGTCCTTAAAGTCTTCAATTACATTTTTACTCTGTACCCATGTTCTCCCCCTTTCCCCTATGTTCCTCTTAGTAACGGTTCGACCAATCAAAGTTTAAGTTCAGCCGTTCCTGCACGTTCATTGGCCCCTGAGAAACACGCGGCTCTCAAAAAAAACGTATGCAAATTCCTACTTTGGCAACAGACCCGAAGAATCGACGCTTCTGATTGGCTGCCGAGTTTGGAGTCTGCGCGCTGAGCAGCGCTTGAGCATGGCACGTCGCTTGGGTTGGGGCGACACCATTAAGTCTAGGGGAGAGGGGTGTTAAAATATGATGTCACTTGTAATTGACTTATAGCTAAAATAAAATCTTGAACCAAAAACAGAGTGACTGGATTTAATATAAATTATGATCTCAGCAAATTTATATAACCTATAATATTGTTTAGAATGTTAGTGTGACGTAGTGCGGTCGTGCTTAACGACTTTTTTACATCGTGTCAACCCCTGTTGTGTCGTGAAGAATGGTTGGTCCCACATGAAGTGAAAGGTTTGCACTCGAAATGAAAGAATTAACCGTTTAGACCTGATGGTGGTCGGTGGATTGTAGAGCTGGTATCTACTTTCTGTTGTGTATTATGTCTAAATTTCAGGAAATAACGTTATATCGCTGAAGAAAAATAAAAAGGAAAAAAATAGCATATTGTCTGAAGCGGGCTTTCAGATTTGGGGAATTTTTAAAAAGAAAATTTCAAAACAAACCGAGCTCGTGCCTGAAGTGAAGCGTTAGAGAAGCTAACGTTGTTAGCATCAGGTTTAAATCTGAGCCTAACTTCGTATTCGTGTCGTCATTTTAACGGTTATTTTTTTAATGGTTTGACGACGGTTAAGTGTCGTTTATCACTGGAGTGAGACAATGTACAATACGGTGTGGAATACGGAGAAGGACGACGCCGAGCCGAGGGATGATTTAATGATGCCGTATTCCACAGAGTTGATCTTTTACATTGAGATGGACCAACCTCCAGGTAACATCTAAAAGAAAGACTTGTTAAGCTTTTGTGTGTATACGTGATGTAACACTGAACTAGCGCAGAGCTTTGGCAGCTTTTTCAACTTTCTTTCTTTCTTTCATTCTGTCAGCAGTGTTTTATAGGCAAAAATGTCTAAGCAGGTCACAGAGTCATCATCCTTACCTTGCACTCTGTACTTGTACATGCAACCTTTTAGCAACACTGACATAACTGTGTGTGTGGATGGACAGAGAGACAGACAGTAATGTCAGTCTATATTTGATTGATTTAGTAACACTGGTACTGACTAAAACACAGACATTACTTTGTGTTTGTGTGTGTGTGTGTGCACACACGCATGGACAGACAGACAGACAGACAGTAATGTCAGTCTATATTTGATTTAGTAACAGTGGTACTGACATTACTGTGTGTTTGGATGGACAGTCAGAAAGACAGTAACACTGGTACTGACTAAAACAATGACATTACTCTGTGTGTGTGTGTGTGTGTGTGTGTGTGCACGCATGGACAGACAGACAGTAATGTCAGTCTATATTTGATTTAGTAACAGTGGTACTGACTAACCCACTGACATTACTGTGTGTGTGTGGACAGACACAGTAATGTCAGTCTATATTTGATTTAGTAACAGTGGTACTGACTAACCCACTGACATTACTGTGTGTGTGTGTGTGTGTGTGTGTGTGGACAGAC
>NC_062522.1:9435389-9437889 GCF_022655615.1 Tachysurus fulvidraco
ATTTCTACTTTTTCTTTCTTTCTTTTCCTTTTTTTCTATATAAAGAAAGGCGCTTGGAAGCATGTCATCATTTGGGGTGTTGAGCATCCTGTCAGCGATGCGAGTCGCAGCTAATAAGAGGGAGCAGAGTTCACCCCTCAATGTGGAGTCTCCTTTGTTCGGAGCTGCGCTGCTGGAATGGATTGTCACTCACTTTTCATTATTCCGCTTTCTCTTATTATGTTTGCCTGACCCAATCTGTCTCAGCCTGTCCTCATTTGTGACTTTAAAATTTACTAGCTTGAAAGTAAAAAAAATAATAGATTGAAAAAGGAGACAGAGAGCAAGAGAGAGAATACACTTTTCTTCTTTTTTTTTCTCAGACTGATTTAGGGAAAGGGAGAGCTGGCCTTGGTTGGTGGTGTTCATATTTTTTTTTTTGTTTGTTTTATTTAATTGACGAGAAACACAATGGCAACATAAAGAAGCTATGTCGAGTGTGTCAACTATTGTGTAGCACATCTTATTTTCAGCCATAGTAGCAGAAATGATCCAAGCGGATCAGTACAAATGTTTTGGCGTATTTTTCATCCCAAGGATTTTCTTTTCTAATTAGTGTCAAATAATCTGTGTGTGTGTGTGTGTTGGGGACTGAGTTCGTCTCGCAATTTCAGAAAAAGCTGACCATGGTAAACTGAAGGAATGTGAGGTTTCAGCTCCGCTGGTGCACCTGCCTTTTGGCGTGTGTGTGTGTGTGTGTGTGTGTGTGTGTGTGTGTGTGTGTGTGTGTGTGTGTGTGTGTGAAAAAACCCACAAAGGCATTTCCCTTCCTCAATGGCAGCGTGCCGCCCTGCTACTGTAGCCCTCAATGGGTCTTTGTGGCTACATGAAATCCCCCAGCCCTTTCACTGATCTGCATGGCCGTCACACACACACACACACAGGTAACCTTTTGTAAACCTTTCTTAAATTATTTATTATTATTTAAAAAAAATTGCAGCTGATCAGATAAGAAAAGGAAGATAAATCATACCTGATGCACAAAAGCTGCTTTGAAACTGTGTAGTCAGCCCTGACAGCAGCTGAACTTCTGCCATCTCTCAGCTTCTGACAGCCAGAAAGTGCACATAGAGGCCACATGCTCACCCTCCACTTTATCTTCACTGTATTGTACCTCTCTTACTTTCTCTTAAAAAAAGGCCAAATGTGTCTGTTCCTCCCCTGAGGCCTTCCCCCTTTCTGTCACACTGAAAGCTCTGTGTGTGTTGTATTTGTGTGTTGTATTTGTGTGTTGTATTTGTGTGTTGTATTTGTGTGTTGTATTTGTGTGTTGTATTTGTGTGTTGTATTTGTGTGTTGTATTTGTGTGTTGTATTTGTGTGTTGTATTTGTGTGTTGTATTTGTGTGTTGTATTTGTGTGTTGTATTTGTGTGTTGTTTGTGAGTGTGTTGTGTTTGTGAGTGTGTTGTGTTTGTGAGTGTGTTGTAATTGTGGTGTGTGGTAATTGTGGTGTGTGGTAATTGTGGTGTGTGGTAATTGTGGTGTGTGTGTGTGTGAGTGGTGTGTGTGTGAGTGGTGTGTGTGTGAGTGGTGTGTGTGTGAGTGGTGTGTGTGTGAGTGGTGTGTGTGTGAGTGGTGTGTGTGTGTGTGAGTGGTGTGTGTGTGAGTGGTGTGTGTGTGTGTGAGTGGTGTGTGTGTGTGTGTGTGGTGTGTGTGGTGTGAAGTGGTGCTGTGTGTGAGTGGGTTTGTGTGTTCGTGAGTGGTGGGTGTTGTTGAGTGGTGTGTGTGTGCAGTGGTTCTGGGTGATTGTGGTGTGTGAGTGGTGGTGTGTGTGCGTGGTGGTGTGTTGAGTGGTGTGTTGTGTGCGTGTGGTGTGTGTGCTGATGTGGTGTTGTGTCTGTGTGGTGTGTGTGGTGTTGTGTGCTTGGTGTGTTGTGTGAGTGTGGGTGTGTGTGTGTGTGAGTGGTGTGTGTGTGTGTGTGGGGTGAGGGTGGTGTGTTGCTGTGGTGTGTGCGTGTGGGGTGTGATGTGTGTGGTGTGCGTGTGTGTGTGAGTGGGTTGTTGCGTGTGTTGTGAGTGGTGTGGGCGTGTTGTGGTGGGAGAGTGTGTGCGTGTGTGTGTGTGTGTGTGGGTGTGTGTGTGTGTGGTGTGTGTGTGTGTGTGTGAGTGGTGTGTGCGTGTGTGTGAGAGTTGTGTGCGTGTGTGTGAGAGTTGTGTGCGTGTGTGTGAGAGTTGTGTGCGTGTGTGAGAGTTGTGTGCGTGTGTGTGAGAGTTGTGTGCGTGTGTGTGAGAGTTGTGTGCGTGTGTGTGAGAGTTGTGTGCGTGTGTGTGAGAGTTGTGTGCGTGTGTGTGAGAGGTGTGTGCGTGTGTGTGAGAGGTGTGTGCGTGTGTGTGAGAGGTGTGTGCGTGTGTGTGAGAGGTGTGTGCGTGTGTGTGAGAGGTGTGTGTGTGTGAGGTGTGTGTGTGTGTGAGGTGTGTGTGTGTGTGTGTGAGAGGTGTGTGTGTGTGTGAGAGGTGTGT
>NC_062522.1:9442889-9467889 GCF_022655615.1 Tachysurus fulvidraco
GTTGTGTGTGTGTGTAAGAGTGTGATTTTGTGTGTGTGTGTGTGTGTCTCTTTTCTTATGTTTTTTGTTTTTTCTGTTTTGTGTTGTGTTTTGTTTTGTGATGTGTCTTTTGAGTTTTTTTTGTTGTGTGTGCGTGCGTCTTTGTGTGTGTGTTTGTGTGCGCGTCAGTGCGTTGGTGTGTGTGTGTGCGCGTGCGTGGTGTGTGTGTGTTGTGTGTCGCGTGCTGGTGTTTGTGTGTGTGTTGTGTGCGCGTGCGTGGTGTGTTTGTGTGTGTGTTGCGCGTGCGTGTGTGTGTGTGTGTGTGTGCGCTGCGGTGTGTGTGTGTGCGCGCGCGTGTGTTGTGTGTGTGTGCGCGCGCTGTGTGTGTTGTGTGTGCGCGCGCGTGTGTTGGTGTGTGTGCGCTGCGCGACGTGTGTGTGTGTGTGTGCGGCGCGTGTGTGTGTGTGTGGCGCGCGTGTGTGTGTGTGCGCGCGGCGCTTGTGTGTGTTGTGTGTGTGTGTGTGTGGTGCGCGCGCTCGTGCGTGTGTGTGTGCCTCCAGTGCTTTTCTTGTGAGTGTGTGCGCGTGACGTGTGTGTATGTGTGTGTGTGTGTGTGTGTGAGAGAGAGTGTGTGTTTCGGCTCTAACTAACTCCACACTTCCCAAAACTTTACCACTGCTTTTAATTAATCCTGCTCTCAAAGAACACCATTCATACTCCCTTCTCCCCTCTTCCACTCGTGCTGAACCTGCAGCTTGTAGACTAAAGTCTCTTACGTAGCAACACATAAAGGGAATTGGGAACAAGTTCAGTTTTGTTCTTCTTTATGTTGGTCATACATTTTTAGCATACGTACAGCATTTGGAGCATTTTAGTAACTCTCCATGTACAGGATTGCACAGAGCTCCTCCTGGGTCAGAAGAGACATGATACAGGACATGACTATCTTTTTATGAGCCCTCACGGTTTCTTCCAAAACCGTCCTGTGTTAATACATAACAACCCCCTTTGTGAGGATGGTGGCACCCTTACGGAGGCATTCCACAGCTCTGTGTGGGAATCACAATGCATGTTTAATAACCACTTTTACTCGCCATTTTTCTCTCCGATTCGTACGCTTTGGCTTTCCACCCGAGTCAGTAGCGTTTGATGTTTTACCCTTGTGAAAAGGGCTGGAGTGTGTCTTTGATTTTCACTTGAAAGGCCGCTGCACAGCTCCGGACGCGTGGTGGACGGACATTGTGGGTGCGGTGCTGCGTGTTAGGCTTCAGACTGGGTCAGTAGAAGTTTAGTTTGGCTTGGTGCGACGGTTGTGCTGAACACTGCAGCCTCTGTGAGTTAAAGCTCCATCTTATTTTTTTTCCCCTCTGCTCCCTCAAAGTCAGTAACTCTTTGCCAACTGCACCTGGCATAGTGCAGGTTGCCAAAGCCACTTCACTCACACTCTTTCTCGCACACACAACCCTCAACCTGGTCTTGCTCACAAAACACACACACCCCACAAGCTTCGGCAGGTTTAATCTTTAAAGCAACCTCAGTCACAGAGCTCTACACCACCTCTGGCTCAGGATAATTACACTGAAATTGCTCTCCATCAGGAGATGTATTGCAGCTTTGCATGTCATTAGCCACCGTCCCATAGCTGCCCTGTTTAGCTGTGTCTGGAATTGATGACCCTGGTCTTGGAGGGGTTTAGATGCTAATGGGTACAGAGGAATAAGCCCTGAATAGAGGAGGCATCTCACATAATAAGTTTGTGATGAAGAGCTGTTCACATTTGACCTCCACTCTGGAAAGCGCCGCAAGCAGCTTTATCGTTCTGTGAGCTGTTGCTCCAGCTGATAAAATGTGTTTGGACCAAAACAAAGAATGCATGATGCCAATCACGTTCTGATTCGACAGCAGTCAGGCCTCTTTATTTACTACAAATTAAACACTTGACAGCCAACAGGAGTGAGGTGCGGGTGTGTGTCTTCACTTGTGGAGTTTGTAATCGTGCGTAATGAGAGAGCCTTAGATCATGTGTTTTGTAATGATGACTTTAGCATTTTAAATGCAATCCACGGTAGTTTCAGTTTCATCCTTTTTTTTCTTAACTTCACAGTATCTGTATGATGTATATAAGAAAATTGTAATGTCTGTCAGGACACAAACTGATGCAACCTGACTGAAGCAATATAGAGAGGACATTTGCTTGTCAAAATGGATCATGCGATCACCTTTTATCTCTGTTTGACAAACCTAGAACAGTTACGACTTTGTTAGTGAACAAAGATTTGCCAAGACATCATCAGTTTCATGAGCGCAGGCTCCGTATATCACTATTCCTAATTTAAACAGATGGGACCTCCTTTGGCATTAAAAGGCTGCATTATAGGGTTATAAAAAGTGGTAAATTGAATTTGCTGATACCTGCAGAAACCTGTGTCTGTGTTTAATGAGAAATAGCCTTGCCCTGTTTTTATTTGGTGGTGTTATGGCTTTCTGGTCTGTGGATCTGGTTAATCTCACCAGGCCTTGCCTTTTTTTTTTTTTTAAATAATAATTGTTGCTCTGTCCACAAAGACATCTCATATTTAGATTCTCACAGCAGCACCCCGTTACTGGGCCATCTTTTGGGTTTGTCTTGCTCTTTTAATTAGTAACAGACTTTTGTTTTGACACTTGAATTGTTCAGTTATCGTTAAGGAGATTTTAGCTTTGATATTTGTTTATGGTGCACATGGACGAGTTTATGCTCTGATATTAAAGCTTCATTTCTCTCTCTCACAGCTCTTCCTCCCAAGCCGGCCAAACCCATGACTCCTGTGAACAGTAACGGTGTGAAGGAGGCTGCAAGCTCATTGCAGGAAGCTGAATGGTACTGGGGAGACATATCAAGGTAAGATGTGTGTCGCTACCTCACTGCCTGCCCGTACTGCGCAAACACACACACATTTCTTCTGCAGAGTGTGCAATTATTCACCCAGCCATGTCAGGTGATGGGAGTCATGAGATCCCCTGTGGTTGAGATAAAACGCTCGCCAGGTTTCCGCAGAATAAGCTTCCCCTCCGTGTGAAGAAGAAACATTACCTGTTTCCCTCCTCTTTCGTCGCTCCACAACCCCCTCCCGATCTGCGCCACCAATATCTCTCCCTGCTGACGACAAGTCTCTCAGCACAGCGCTGCGTCATCCTCTTCACTCTGCTCACACCTTACTCCTCCAGCAGTGCACACGCCTGCTCTCTGTTAATAGAACAAATGTCATGGCTACTGGATGGAACTGGATATGAACTTCTGTTTAACATTTTTATTTCGCTCTTCCTCCCTTCCTTATATAGCACTTATAGGGCTATACAATACTGTAGGCACCACCAGAAATTGAACTCAAGACTGACTGTACAGGTTAAAATGTCGATCCAGAGGCTCTACCTTAAATCACCAACTGAAGAAAAAATAAAGAAAAAACAGAGAGGTGCATTTTAGTTAGATGGAAGCCTAAATCTCCCAAAAATGTCAAACAGTTTGGCGAGGCTATAAAACTCAGGTTTTAGCAGATTAGAGAGCTGCAACATTAACAGACGCTTATCCCCGTTTGATGTTGATCGTGTAGAAATGCAGCTGTGGTGATGAAGTATCAGGCAGACATCTGAGACTGCTGCAGATCCCCATTAAAACCAAGCACAGTGAAGGACCCCATGCAAGCCTCAAGCTACTTTTAGTTTGACCTGAAATCCTAGCTATTTTCACACCGTGACTCATTTTGCAGGTAAAATTAGAAGCAACCAGTCAGATCTGGCATTTAGGTGTGTGTGTGTGTGTGTGTGTGTGTGTGTGTGTGTGTGTGTGTGTGTGTGTGTGTGTGTGTGTGTGTGTATATGTGTATGTGTATGTGTGTGTGTGTGTGTGTGTGTGTGTGTGTGTGTGTGTGTGTGTGTGTGGCTCTAACATTAGGATGTGGATATATTTGGCAGCTTATGGCTTAATGGCATGTGTCTAAATAATTTTGCCCAAAGCGGATCCTTTTACACTTAAAGTTAGTGTTGTGGATTTTTGGGGGACATTAAAATCCTCATACTGGGTGTGGTGTGGTGTGAAAAGGACATCACTAGTATAAAATCATGCTCTGTGTTCATGCTCTGATTCCTAATGTCCACTTGTACTCTAAAATAGGGCAGAATATCTGCATTGTGCTAAAAATATGCCACAAACCCCCAACTGCAGATTGTTTTATTATATATATATATATATATATAACAGGTTGATAAAGGTATAAAGTTTGTTCCCCACTGCTGCTGCTGCTGAAGTAGGAGCAACATTGAATGATGGAGTCTTTACCTTAGATGCCCACAGCAGGATAAATATAACCCTCTCCTGGGGGCACTGGTTGTGAGGTCAGCTGAGCAACAGCATGACTGAGGCAACCAGGGGGCCCAGACGGAGAGACACACGGGGAGATTCACAGAGAGACAGTGTATGGACTTGTGCAGGCTGGAAAAGAGTGAAAGAAGACAAGACCTTGATTTTTCTCTTTGGACTGCTTATGTACTGTCAAGGTCAAAAGATTTTATGAAAAGAGAAACAAGGCCACTTGTGAATCTGTAAGAGACTGACAGGTCATGTGTCCATTGCAATAAATGATCACCGTATTGCTAATAGCTGAATGAAGATACAATGTGCAGCCTCTTTTTTTTCTTTTCTTTCAACAGTATTTTGATGTTCTGGTTCATCATACAGAACATATGGCCTAAAGCATTGAACTGTATTAGGAGAGTGTTAGTAGAAGTAAACCATTTAAACATCTTGTTCGCTTTCAGATAGCAGTTTAAACACGCACACATATACACACACACACACACACACACACACACAAGACACAGATTAAAAGCTTTTACCTGTTCATTTGTCTGTAAAGATTTTAGGGATGTCATACATGCCTTTTATCTAACCGATCTTCTTTTTTTTCATCCCTTCTTCTTTCTCCTTATCTTAAACCTTTTTGCTCTCCAGGGAAGAGGTGAACGACAAATTGCGAGACATGCCAGACGGAACCTTCCTGGTGCGGGATGCCTCGACTAAAATGCAGGGAGACTACACGCTAACTTTAAGGTGGTAACTGCTTTAACTATTTGACTTTCTCTAGATTGCGATGTCTTTGAATCCCTCGTCTAACACGAGCCGATTCATCTTTTTTAGGAAAGGCGGCAACAATAAGCTAATAAAGATCTACCATCGCGACGGCAAATATGGATTCTCAGACCCGCTTACATTCGGTTCGGTGGTGGAGCTCATCAGTCACTACAGACACGAGTCTCTGGCTCAGTACAACACGAAACTGGACGTCAAGCTCATGTATCCCATCTCTCGCTACCAGCAGGTACAAGAACCTCTCTCACTTCTTCCCCTTTCAGCCTCTCTGTCTCTCGATGCAGCTCATGCTTCTTTTAAGACTCTGTTTGGTCAATGAACACTTCAACTTGTTGCTTGTGAAAGTGCCCAAGCAGCAGGATGTTCACGGCATTAAATATTGCTGTGCTTATTTGCCATTGCAGCGCACTCCATAAATAAATGCACACATCCACAATGTCGAAAGGCCATCCAGGCATTCTTCCCCATCTAGTGTGTGAGCACATTTTACAAGCTTGTCTCTCTGTCTCTGTATCTCAGGATCAGCTGGTGAAAGAAGACAACATCGATGCTGTAGGGAAGAAACTCCAAGAATATCACAATCAATATCAGGAAAAGAGCAAAGAGTACGACCGACTGTATGACGAGTACACAAAGACTTCGCAGGTATATTAAAAAAAAAAGATTAGAGAAGCATCAAACTGGTTCATTTTTGGATATCGTGCCCCACTAGTTTACATCAAATGCTCCACATGCATTACTGTAAGCGCCTAAGTTTGAAATGGGTGTATATGCGGGCCGTGTATGCTATGTAAAGTATTATTCTGCAGAGTGTTTTTTTTTTGTTTTTTTTTGTTTTTGTTTTTTGTTCTATGGTATTGAAAATGACCGGCGAGCAGTACACGTCACATGCCATTTGAAGCAGTGTTTCAGTGGTGAGAACCCAATTTGTGTCAGTATTGAGTGCATTGATTTTCTTTTGCCTCCGCTCGCAGGAGATTCAGATGAAGCGCACCGCAATAGAAGCCTTCAACGAGACCATCAAGATATTCGAAGAGCAATGTCACACACAGGAGCGCTACAGCAAGGAATATATCGAGCGATTCCGCAGAGAGGGCAACGACAAAGAGATCGAAAGGTAAACACTCGTTTGAAATAATCAGTCTCTTGGTCCTAATTCCTTCAAAGGTCACTCGAAATCCTATACAGACAAACACTAGATACCAGTAACACACTTTTCCTTTCTGCTAGGATAATGATGAACTACGCCAAACTCAAATCACGACTTGGGGAGATCCACGAAAGCAAAATCCGCCTGGAGCAGGACCTGAAGACACAAGCTCTGGACAACAGGGAGACAGACAAAAAGATGAATAGCTTAAAGCCAGACCTTATCCAGCTAAGAAAAATCCGAGATCAGTATCTTGTGTAAGTAGCTGCTTTTATCCCATGTAGACAAGGGTGTACGTATTTATGTATATATATGTGTGTGTGTGTAGGTATGTGTGTGTGTGCTTATGAGTCTATACGTGTGTATGTATGTATACACGTGTGTGTGTACACGTGTGTGTGTGTGTACACGTGTGTGTGTGTACACGTGTGTGTGTGTACACGTGTGTGTGTGTACACGTGTGTGTGTGTACACGTGTGTGTGTGTGTGTGTACGTGTGTGTGTGTGTGTGTGTACACGTGTGTGTGTGTACACGTGTGTGTGTGTACACGTGTGTGTGTGTACACGTGTGTGTGTGTACACGTGTGTGTGTGTGTGTGTGTGTGTGTACACGTGTGTGTGTACACGTGTGTGTGTACACGTGTGTGTGTGTGTACACGTGTGTGTGTGTGTGTACACGTGTGTGTGTGTGTACACGTGTGTGTGTGTGTGTACACGTTTGTGTGTGTGTGTACACGTGTGTGTGTGTGTGTGTGTGTGTGTGTGTGTGTACACGTGTGTGTGTGTGTGTGTGTGTGTGTACACGTGTGTGTGTGTGTACACGTGTGTGTGTGTGTGTGTGTGTACACGTGTGTGTGTGTGTGTGTGTACACGTGTGTGTGTGTGTGTACACGTGTGTGTGTGTGTGTGTGTGTACAGGTGTGTGTGTGTGTGTGTACACGTGTGTGTGTGTGTGTACACGTGTGTGTGTGTGTGTGTGTACACGTGTGTGTGTGTGTACACGTGTGTGTGTGTGTACACGTGTGTGTGTGTGTACACGTGTGTGTGTACACGTGTGTGTGTACACGTGTGTGTGTGTACACGTGTGTGTGTGTACACGTGTGTGTGTGTGTGTGTGTACACGTGTGTGTGTGTACACGTGTGTGTACACGTGTGTGTGTACACGTGTGTGTGTACACGTGTGTGTGTACACGTGTACGTGTGTGTGTGTGCGTGTGTGTGCGTGTGTACGCGTGTGTGTGCGTGTGTACACGTGTGTGTGCGTGTGTACACGTGTGTGTGCGTGTGTACACGTGTGTGTGCGTGTGTGCGCGTGTGTGTGTGCGTGTGTACGCGTGTGTGCACGTGTGTACACGTGTGTGTGTGTGTACACGTGTGTGTGTGTACACGTGTGTGTGTGTACACGTGTGTGTGCGTGTGTACACGTGTGTGTGCGTGTGTACGCGTGTGTGTGTGCGTGTGTGTGTGTGCGTGTGTACACGTGTGTGCGTGTGTACGCGTGTGTGTGCGTGTGTGCGTGTGTACGCGTGTGTGTGTGTGTGCGCGTGTGTACACGTGTGTGTGCGCGTGTGTACACGTGTGTGTGCGTGTGTACGCGCGTGTGTGTGCGCGTGTGTACACGTGCGCATACGTGTGTACGCGTGTGTGCGTGTGTGTACGCGTGCGTGCGTGTGTGTACGCGTGCGTGCGTGTGTGTACGTGTGCGTGTGTGTATACGCGTGCGTGCGTGCGTGTGTGTATACGCGTGCGTGCGTGCGTGTGTGTATACGCGTGCGTGTGTGTGTGTATACACGTGTGTGTGTGTGTGTGTGTGTGTGTATATACACGTGTGTGTGTGTGTGTGTGTGTATACGTGTGTGTGTGTGTGTGTATACACGTGTGTGTGTGTGTGTGTGTGTATACACGCGTGTGTGTGTGTGTGTGTGTGTATACAAGCGTGTGTGTGTGTGTGTGTATACACGTGTGTGTGTGTGTGTGTGTGTGTATACACGTGTGTGTGTGTGTGTGTGTGTGTGTGTGTGTGTGTGTGTGTGTGTATACACGTGTGTGTGTGTGTGTATATACACGTGTGTGTGTGTGTGTATACACGTGTGTGTGTGTATATATACACGTACGTGTGTGTGTGTGTGTGTATATACACGCGTGTGTGTGTGTGTATATACACGCGTGTGTGTATATGTATGTATGTGTGTGTGAAAGAGTGTTTCTCATCAGTAATTTCTTTCTTTCTTCCTTACAGCTGGCTAAATCACAAAGGCGTACGTCAGAAACGAATAAATGACTGGCTGGGCATCAAAAACGAGAACACCGATGAGTAAGTTCTTTAAAAGGGTTTTTCTCCTTTTCCTTTTATTTTTACATTCCTCTCGAGTCACTCTTAGAGCTGGCTGCAAATTCTCTTCACTGTCCTATTCTGCAGCTTGCTCACTAAATAGAAACAAGACTTCCTGCTTTGGAAGTTTCAGATATTTACTGCTGTCAGACTCTTACCATGTTCTGTCTTTTCTTGGCTCAAGTACTTACTTTGTGAGTGAAGAGGATGAGAACCTGCCACACTATGATGAGAAGAGTTGGTTTGTTGGGGATCTGAACCGCACACAGGCTGAGGATCTTCTTCTGGGAAAGCCTGACGGAGCCTTCCTCATCCGGGAGAGCAGCAAGAAGGGCTGTTACGCCTGCTCTGTAGTGTGAGTAACGTTTTTATGTCTCATTGTTTCCTATTGAACAACATTCCAGTTACACTTAATGTTTCCAAAACGCTATCGCTGATGGGACAAAGCGTCAGGTCGATCGATTAGTTGACACGATTAGCGGCAGGCGGTGTGGAAAAAACCTCATAGTCTGTGCAGTGACTGATTTCATACAAGTACAGCATGTTCCTCTGTGTAGCACCAAGAACTTGCTCCTAAAAACCACATGATGTCATCAGTGTGTGCATCCTGCTCTGCACCAAAAGATTACAGTGTAGCTCTGCATTTCAGTTCATAAAAGCCTTGTTTAAAACAAACTCTGCCCCTCTTTCATTATGTATTTAAATGAGGACATTTATAGTTGTAGCACACTGATTGGAATCTAGCTACAGTTTCAAAAATTTTCAAGTTTGTCATTCTAGAAAGGGCTGAAAAACAATTTTTTTTTTGTTTTTTTGTTTTGGATGAGCATATTTGCGTACACTTTAGATAGAGATTACAAAGCACCTCTGGATAAATTAAATTCTAAATACCTCAACAAATTGCGTTTTATCAAAAATATGAATTTTCCAAATTTTTATTTATTTATTTACTTATTTATTTGCCACTGCCAGAAAGCTGACTGAGATGTATAACAGAGTATGTGGTATACACAGCAGTAGCAATGAGTATTTCCCCAAAATAAAAAACACACTTTTCTTTTCTTGTTTTTTTTTTTTTATTATTATTTATTTATTTTATTTATTTATTTATTTTCCCTTGCTTTTTACAAAAAAAATTCATTTATTTTTATTTATTTTGTACTAATTTCTATTCATTATTTTGTACAAATGAACTACTATCGATGCTCTCAGTATCAACCGATCATCAGATATCAGATCATTTGTTTTTATATATATTTACTATATTAAAGTCAGTGATGTCTAAAGACTTGGTAAATAAACTGGCCTTGCAGCAGGTTTAATGACCCGAACTTACCGCTCTCTTTCTTCTTTACATAGTGTGGATGGAGAAGTGAAGCACTGTGTGATCTACAGCACGCCGCGTGGTTTCGGCTTCGCTGAGCCATACAACCTGTACAGCACTCTGAAAGACCTTGTTCTGCACTATCACCAGACCTCGCTGGTCCAGCACAACGACTCGCTCAACGTGCGCCTGGCCTACCCCGTCTACGCACAGATGCCCTCAGGCCCCCGCAGATGAGGCCCTGCCCACTCCAACACACAAAACAATATACAACACAACAAACACTTGCTGCAACACACACACACACACACACACGTCAGCCACCTTCGGAGTTCTATATTTTTACTAGAACAATTTGGAGGGCATTCTTTCTAAAGACTGCTTGATTTGCACAAGGAAGTTTTAAATGTTTGTGAATGTGAAAAAAAAAAAAAAAGACAGAAGGAAGCAGAAGAGGCGAGTTTCAGGTGACCCACGCTGCTACCTAAACTCCAGCTGGGACTTTTTACATGCTTCATGATTTAAAGCTTTTTTTTTTCTCCTCCTTTATTCTTTGTCATTCATTTGTACATTTATTTTTTTTTTTATCCCCGTGTCCTAACCTCCTTTACTAAGTGTAAGGCAGGAAAATATATATGTTTATTTCTTCATTCTCTCTCTCTCTCTCCCCTTTTTCTCTCATTGTGTGTATGCTGAAAAGGCAAATGTATGTAGCAAACAGACGCCTGACACTTTCCAGAGTGTTTCTCACAGTAACTGCTGCTGAACAGGGGATTGTGGGAGGGAAAGGAACAGGACAGGGGTAGGGTGGGCTGAGGGAAAAAGCTGAGAGGGCACAAGTGAAAATATGTCATAGTCTTAAACAAAACAAGCTTGCTTTTAGAGGGGAGCTGTCTGTATGTTTTTTGTTTGTTTGTTTGTTTGTTTTTTGTTTTTTAACATTGCTTTACTTCTTGCTGGATCTTCTTTTGAACCTTTCTGAGCAGTAAGGGTGTTACAGTCCAGTGCAGAGACCAAAGTTAGCATAGGGAGGAAGTCCCTTTCTTTTTCTTTTTTTTAATTTCCTTTTCTTTTTTTAACACCTTTCTTCTGTTAATTTTCTTAAAATAACTGAGAGGAAAGTGTTATTTCATCCTAAAACCTTCGACTCAGTAACTAAAGCTCCAGACAGAAATAACGAGTAAAATTTTCTTGACTGGATTATTATTATTTTTTTCCTTCTTCTTTTAATAAAGCTGTTATTGACACTTTTTCATGCGAGTCCTAGAACCACAAAGAGTGATGAGATTTTTATTTAAAATAAAGCCAGTCAAGGAAATCTGCAGCTCTAGTTATTAAAGTCTGTATAGGTTTCAGGGAAAAATGTCACTTCTGTTAATGCCTATGCTAGTAAAATGCTAACCACACGTGAAATAGTGTCGGGCATCTGCCCCTGTTTTTTTTTTGTTTTTGTTTTATTCCTTTTCTTTTCTCAAACACATAATTTGATGTGAAGCACTTATTTGACAAGATAAATCCTGGCAAATTAAAATTCAAACGTGAAACAAAAAAAGAAACACTATTTGATGTGTGGTTTTAATCTAATACAGGATCGCTATTAATTGTTAAAGATGAAATTTGTGTAATCTGTTCAGCTCTGAACGAGTCGGTGTACGGGAAGCGGAAGCAGTGGGTCAGTGATGAGAACGTGAAGAGAGTGCAATCCAACACGTGTATTATTAGCACGGAGGTCTAACAAAGCGAGCGCTGAAGCACCGATCAGCGATAATCGCATGCACCGAGACCCCTTTGGAGAAAAGCGCTTCTTTTTCTACCTGCTTCTTATAACGAGTGAACGCTTTCGTTGTCCAAACGGTCGACATTTAAACCTTTTTTCTACTTGTTCGTGATCATGTCGCACAATAAAACCTTTTCAGAAATCCGATAACATCACGGAGAAATGCACAATATTTACTGATCACATGACTTCTCGTTAGCACTGGACTCTCTCTTTCTCCGCTGCTCATTTTTGGTACCGTTCATGCTCTTCTTCTAACGCTACATCGATCAGCCCAGTTTCCTGGCGCTCGATTGCTTTTTTGATGTCAGTCACTTCTCACTCACCGCATGGGCAGCTGAAGGAGCGTAACTTGTGCTTATTCCTCCTTTATAAACTCTATGCATTACATCCACCTCTGTGTCACACTCGCTCCTCTTTATTGTACTCCGCACCAGAGAGGTTGTGAAATGTTCTTCACGAGTTTACGTACAAAAAAAAACAAAACAAGGTCAAATGCACAGTCAGTATTCATGTATTTCCCCTCTGTTATATCAGGAGTTAGTGGTCATTCTGAGCGTCTGAACCTGGACGCTGAAGACTTCTTGTGCAGTCTGTGGAGTCGGGTCAGGTCGAGTACAGCCGGCAGCCGCTCCCTTGAGTGCATGCGCTTTATCTGTCTTCCCTCTTCACACCCTGAGTGTACGGCTTCGAGATAAAAACCACATTCAGGCCCAGAGTACTTGATAGAAGCCACATGTCCTCACAGCTTGTGACTTGAAGTTGGCCAGACAGTGAAGGATTCCTTTCTCTCTGTCCTCGACACTGCAGCCCTTCCTCTGCCTCGCACCATGGCAACTAGCATAAGAGCAATAGAGCTCCTTGTGTGACCGTGAGTCACTGCTCTCGCTAGGTCTGGAATTGCTGAGGAAAGAGCAGCACTGAAGCTGCCTGGTGCACGCTGGGAAAATTTCCAGAATGACCAATGTCTCCATACGAATATATCCACACAGACATCTAACTTTTCAAACCCCTTCCCAACAAATACTTGATTTCCTCTTCTGCACTATCACCCTATACGCATCGTGGCAGCCCTGTTCACATGCACGGGGTTCGCTTTGGATTTTGATTTTTCTTTTTTCTTTTTTTTTCGACTTTCTGTAAAACTTTTATAGATCAAAGATTCTATTTAGCATCTCTTTTTGTTTTCATTTTTCAAAGATGCAGATTGTTTGTCTAACCGGGGCCACTGACGGGTCCGCTCTCTATTACTTGAACTATTGCATTGCTCACTGTTGAATGTCTTTATATTGCATATATACAAATATATTAAAGAAGAGGAAATCCCTTTTATGACAGCCGAGTTTGGAATATATGTAAACGCATTTATTCTTCAAGTGTTGGTTATTTCTTAAAGGGGTTTGCTTTAACTGAAATACGACTGTTTATTGGACCCTGCTGTCCAATATTGCACACATCATATTGAAGAGACTTTATAGAACAACATTACAAGGCTGGCAACAGAGGGAGGTTTTTTCTGTGTGTGTCATACAACTCTTCATGTTCCTACATTTACTGAACAATTGTTAGAGCCGAGTTGTAATTATTTGTTATTTTTTAATTCCTGGCATTGAGACCAAAGATTTGAGTTTGATTGTTGTTCTGAGCGAATGCGTAGTCTTCTCCTCCCCACTGTTTTCTTTTTTTTTTTTTTTTTCGAAACAACTCTTTTTGAAACGACTTGCTTCAATTGAACACGCAAGGTGATATACTGGATGGGTTATATTCGTACTTGTCTTATAAAACAAAAAATTAATTCCAGACTATTGTGAATTTTATTAACGGAGCAGGTTAAACTTACACGGCAAAATCTAATCCTAAACCAGTTCAAAGTAAACCTGAGCTTTATCTTTCTTTCCCCCCAACCATTGTAGGAGGTGCTTGAATAGTTTAGTGTGCCATCAGTATTTTTCATTTCGATAGACTGCTCACTGTCTCACACACACACACACACACACACACACACTACGCCACACCACCCGAATCCTGTTTGTCGCTCTTTTTCACACCTTTAGAAAAAGTTGGGCCTAGCTGGAGGCTTGGATTTTTTTATTTTTTTTCCTTCTCTTATGGACGTTTGCTCTGAGAGAAAAACAAACTAGTGCACCTAGCGATTTGTGATCCGTCTCAAAAAATAAATAATAAAAACACACACATAACATGATTATCATTCTCTGCAGGGCAGAAAAGCAGTGGGGTTTGTTGGCACTCTTTGTTCACACTCCACAAAGCATGCAATATTTCATTTTTCATTTTCTTTCCTTAAGGTTTCAGGGACAAAAACAAGCATTGCATTGGGGGGTTCGTATGAAGGACATGTTTACCAGAGGAAAAAAAAATGCCTTTGCATTTTTTTTTTTTAAAGATGTGGGACAGGGATGGGAGGAAAACTAAACTAAACCAAGTTCAAGAAAAAAACAGATTAACGGTGCATTACTTCAAAAGCTCAAAGGGTTTGGGCATGAACCAAAACCTCTCCACTCACCTCGGTCTGTCTGCATTGTGATTAAATCATCAGGCTTCGGTTATTTCAAGACTGTTAATGCCACAATGTATGAATCTCTTGCCCTTTTGTGCAGTTCTGCAAAGTTTTATTTGCAGTTGGGTTTGAATATGTTGTGATTCTCATTGGGAGTCTTTTATGTTCTTACCACTACTGTCACATCATGACACCCAGCACAGCTTAATGGAGTAAAGCTTCTTATATTTAAATAAAGAAAAAAAAATTGAGAAAAAAAAAGGAAAAAAAAAAAAAGAATTCAAAAAGATATATATATATATAAAAAAATATGGAAAAAAAAACCCACTCTCCCTCCCACTTTGACATACGTACAAACCCAGCATGCTTCTTTGGTACTCTTGACTGTTGTTTTGTGTAAAAAAGAAAGTTTAAAAAAAGTTTAAAAAAAAAAAAAAGTTGTTGAAACAAGAACTGTTATTTGTCTGTTTATGGTGTTGTCAGATATACATTTTGATATCGCTTATTAAAAACACTGCTTTTTCAGCTGTAATAAGTTTGAACCCTGTGTTTCAGTGGACGAAGCAAATATGATATTGTTCCTAAATACTGAGAACGAGGGGCCGCGTCAGCAATAGCAAACCTGCCAAAGGTTCCGACTGTTTATTTTCCACAGGATTTTATCGATACGTCAGTGGATAATGACAAACAATCGAACTCTTGAAACAGCTAAACACACACTTTGTTGAATATTTGCCCGACACCAGCAGATATTTATAGACTCAGCTTGAGCAATAAGCCGTTGGCCCCTAAATCAGCTAAATCACCGTTTCCCCCAATTCTAACAAAATACTATCAAAATAAATCGATAAATAAACTTATAATCACACGCCAAACTCAATCATAAGTTTTTTTTGTTTGTTTGTTTGTTTTATTTTTACTCTCCGCCTCAGTAATACCACAGCATCTCGTTCCGTTTGTTCTGTCTATGTGGAGAAGAAGAGTAGAAAACATCCTCTTTCTCAGTATTTGAATATCATCCTTGCTACAGGCTTCTTGATACTCCTCAGTTGTTTTCCACCATATTTTCTTGTATCTGTTACAATAGTTTGTATTGGTTGTAGACTCTCCCATTTGTTATGAGATGAACTCATGTATATTCTCAATGGAACTCCACACTATTCATTTCTCTTGCGGAATAAAGAAAATATTTTGTCCAAGCTTGTGGCTTTTTTTTTTTCTTCTAATTTACATTTATGGCATTTAGCAGACACCCTTATCCAGAGTGACTTACAACTGAGCGTTAAGGGCCTTGCTCAGGGGCCCAGCAGTGACAGCTTGGTTTGAGCCCATGACCTTCTGATCAGTAACCCAACACCTTAACCACTGTGTTTATACAGTATATGCACTACAACATTTCTGGGTAGAATTCACATTTGACAGATATATGAATTATTTCGTTTCCACACTTACTATAATCGCCTAGACTGAATGAATTCATCTAGATCGGTGCTGTTAATGCTGTGTTGACTCATCTCTCGTCAGCTTTTCACATTTTCCTTTCGTCTCATCTCACAATGAAATCTTCAGACGTGAAGTGCACCGAAGATTAGAACTGATTACAGAACTTGCCTCGTTTTATGTGAAACTATTTCATGTGTACAGTTTATAGAAAACACTACCTACAAAGTCAGAAATGGACCAGCTCCCTCTTACCCCAAGGCTCTTGTCAGTCTTGACACTGTGCCTCGCTCCCTCAGATATACCAGCACTGCTTGACTGGTCCCACCATCTCTCAGGGTAAGAGGTAGGTATACCCTGGAATAGTCAGGAATAACTTTGGCCATCTTCCAAATATTGTGTTGGTCCCAATTTTGCTCTCTAAACAGCCCTGAGCCTTTGAGGCATAAACTTCACTAGACCTCTGCAGGTGTGCTGTGGTATCTGGCACCAAGATGTTAGCAGCAGTTCCTTTAAGTCCTGTGAGTTTGTGAGGTCAGGCCTTCATGGATCAGACAAGTTTGTTCAGCACATCCCACAGATGCTCGATTGGATTGAGATCTGGGGAATTTGAAGGCCAAGTCAACACTTCAAACTTCTTCTTGTGCTCTTTAAACCATCCCTGAACCATTTTGGTGTGCATCAAGACTCTTTTCTGTTCTGGCGCCAAGGTGGTGGGATGAACCTCCCCTAGAACACCTAGCTCTTCCTGACACTTCACCCAACACTTAAACTAGCACTTTTTTCCTGCTTCTTTAATGTATTTATATGTATTTTTTAAAATTTGCTATAATTCCTCTCAACAGAGATTTAGGCTGATGTCTGTAACTTTGTGACCCAGTGTTGATGCCTTCAGTGATAGAGACTTCAAAGCACTCTTGTACATCGCTCTATATAAGAGCGTCTAAATGTAAAATCTAATAATATATAGAAATAGAATGATATATCTAAATATAAATGCTTTAAATGTATTAAAATGCAGGTTAGCTGAGGTGGCTCTGATTATTCCTGATATCCGAGTAGCTAAAAGTTCTAACACACAGCTGGTCGATTCACTCAGGTTCAGACTGGCGAGGATTTTTTTTTAAATCACTTATATTAGTATGCACACTGGGGTTTTTTAGCACCCTAAAGCCCTCAGCTACCTCATGGCCATGTACGACTGAATGGCAAACAGGCAAAAAAAAAAAAAAAGAGAATAAGATAGCAGAACTGGCTTAAGAAGTGAAATCTCTAACAGAATTCTTTATAATACGTACAGAGGGGGCACGGTGGCTTAGTGGTTAGCATGTTCGCCTCACACCTCCAGGGTTGGGGGTTCGATTCCCGCCTCCGCCTTGTGTGTGTGGAGTTTGCATGTTCTCCCCGTGCCTCAGGGGTTTCCCCCGGGTACTCCGGTTTCCTCCCCCGGTCCAAAGACATGCATGGTAGTTTGATTGGCATCTCTGGAAAATTGTCCGTAGTGTGCGAGTGAATGAGAGTGTGTGTGTGCCCTGCGATGGGTTGGCACTCCGTCCAGGGTGTATCCTGCCTCAATGCCCGATGACGCCTGACGTCACAGGCTCCCTGTGACTCGAGGTAGTTCGGATAAGCGGTAGAAAGTGAATGAATAAATGAATGAATGAATAAATGAATGTGTTACGTACAGCACAAAACACAACGGTAGTGAGCTGTTACAGGAAACTGATCAACGACGGCTTGGTGTATGGGATCAGCGTGTTGTATGGATCATAGATTAGTTCAGTTGCCAACACTACTTTACCTTTACTTTTTAATCTGTGTATAGTCCTGTTTGATGTTAAGGTTTAAAACAAGTTAATCACATTATAGCAGCTAGTAAATATAACTGTGGCTCGGTAACCGGTTTCTCTCTTGAAGTCAATAAGACAAAACAAAGCTTCTCGTGTTAAACTGCAAAGTCCAACAACTTACAACATTACCTCTGACTGTGACTGACTGGGGATTCCATTAAAAAATGTAAAATAAATAAATGTAAAATAAATTTTCTGACCACAAACAACACAACACAACACAACACAATATCACATTAATTTATGTAGAGCATCAACCAAACAAGTCCCTCTATAATTTACTGCTAAAAGAAACTGCAATATATTTCAACAAATGCATTAATACAGATGTATGATTTATCATCCAGCTGGAACTACAGCCAGAGCTGCTGTTAGAGAAAATTCATCGACACCTTCCGACCAATCAGATTTGAGAATTTAACAGTGCAGGAGCTTAACAGGGATTTAATGAAGGCATTCATCCCTAAACCTTCTGCATCCGTCACATTTTGCTGTGTGCAACATTTACACGTGGCACGTGAGGCATCCTGAGACGCTTCTTTTCTAGTAAATCATCATAAATCATTTTGTTCATTAACTTTTATTAGTACACAGTGCTCCAGCACAGTTACCGGCTGCAGTCTATAGAACATCTAGGAATCAAGAGCTGTGCACATCGATTACCTGCCTGAGCAGTGAGGAGCTCAAAACATAGCGAGGGATTGGATGAAAAGTCCTGAGGGCTTCTGTCTTAAACTTCAGTTTTATGACATGACTGAATTATACAGAAAAAAAAACAATCTCTGAACCTGTCTGGTCTTCATTGTGGATGATTGTCTTGCTGCACAGGTCTTCCCTGATTCAGCTCTGAATGAAGAACCAGTGGAGGAACCAGTGGTCTTGCTGCATCTTCCAATAAATGATAAAATATATTAAATAAATATAATGTTGTTTAAAATATTCTCTGTTGTTTTTAATATTTGTTGTAATATGTAAATAAAAAATAAAACAATTAATTAGTTAATTACTATCACTAATTGAGGCTACCACTAATAATAATAACAAAAACAATAATAATTAAAATAATACTACTACTACTACTACTACTACTACTAATAATAATAATAATAATAATAATAATTATTATTATTATTATTATTATTATTATTATTATTTTTAATTAGTGGTAGCCTCAATTAGTAATAGTAATTAACTAATTTATTGTTATATTTTATATTTATATTATTTATATTTATATAAACATTACATATTTACATTAATGATAATAATAATAATAATAATAATAATAATAATAATAACAACAACAACAACAACAAAAAATAATAATTATTATTATTATTCTTATTCATTCATTCATTTTCTACCGCTTATCCGAGCTACCTCGGGTCACAGGGAGCCTGTGCCTATCCCAGGCGTCATCGGGCATCAAGGCAGGATGCACCCTGGACGGAGTGCCAACCCATCGTAGGAGACACACACTCTCATTCACTCACACACATACTATGGACAATTTTCCAGACATGCCAATCAACCTACCATGCTTGGGGGAGGAAACCGGAGTACCCGGAGGAAACCCCCGAGGCACGGGGAGAACATGCAAACTCCACACACACAAGGCGGAGGCGGGAATCGAACCCCAACCCTGGAGGTGTGAGGCAAACACGCTAACCACTAAGCCACCGTGCCCCCCTGTTATTATTATATCTGAGTTAATGATTCATTAATGATTTTCAGCAGACCTACTGGACGTTCTTGGTGTTAACTGCTAAGTCATTTTGAACATACATTAATACTTCCATAGTCAGCTAGTATTTCTGTCTTGTCTTTTTGTCTGTTTTGCCAATTAAGCAAATTTGACAAGTGAAGACTTTACAGCTAGTCTAACTGAGGCAGGCTGAAGATAAGGAACTACTGCAAGATGAAAGCTTAATACTTAAAGCTACATTCAAAAGTTCTTACTAACAAGAACACTGAAAAGCATTCCAGTAAAAAAGAATAGAAACGGTCTCTGTAATAGTTCCTATGTCAAAACATTAACCACTGAGTTATTGTGTGTGTGTGTGTGTGTGTGTGTGTGTGTGTGTGTGTGTGTGTGTGTGTGTGTGTGTGTGTGTGTGTGTGTGTGTGTGTGTGTGTGTGTGTGTGTGTGTGTGCAAGACTCATTAAACTTGATGCAGGTCCATCATTGAAAATGGAGATGAGAACTGCTGACATCTCCCATTTGCTAATCTATAAAGATCAGGGTTCAGCAGATCTTTACTTTCTTTATCAACTGCACTCGCCCATCGGGACCAGGAAAAAGTGGAGGAGGGCTCGGGGTCAGAGCCAACGCCATCTTTGTGCCCAAACCTCAGAAAATCCAATAATAGCAAAATCAATAGCATCCTTGTGGCACTGTTCAATAAAACAACACAGTGATAGTTTCTCTTATTAAAAGATGAAGTTCCGGCAGCCTCCGAGGGTTTAATCCATCATCTGATCATCTTCCTGAACAGAACAAGCTTTTCCCCTGATTCTCTCTCTGCAATGAGATAACTACATGGAAATACATGAATCAGCTTACAGAAATTCCAGTCAGCTGTGTTTTGTCTAAAATCTCATATGACAAAAGGTTCTTTCAGAGCATCAGGAAAATAAAACACAACAAGTCTTCTGACCCTGTGGAGGGAAGCTGTATCTCTAAAAATGAGAACAAACCTGACTCACGGTGACCTAGATTTCTTCTTTGCATATGCATGCACCATAACAATATATACACAGTACATTTAATATATTAAATAGGCGTGATTATATGTTCACAGTCTAACCTGATGACAACTGACATTTTCTTCATTCAGCTCACTAGTACATACCACAGATTCTGTTTTCATGGAAAGTCAACATTTCTCCATGTCTCCTTTTGTTCTTTTCTACTGAATAAAGCTTCCATAATCTCTGTTTAAATACAGACTGTCTGATAGCGTGGGCTTATATGGCTGTGCGGTTGAAAAGGCTCATCTGTGTGTGATGTTCCTAGCACTACCGACAGTCACCTACACGAGAACATCTTGACAACTGCCATAAACCTATCCAAACATTCTAAAGGATGAATTATAATAAGAGCTTTTTACACCCGGCTGTCAAATGAATGGTTCTATCAATATTGTCAGGAATAAAACACTAAAATGTCAAGCGTGCTGTTAAGGGGAAATAATCAACAACATGGTGGTGTGATGGAGCCCATCACAGGTGTGAAGTCCAGTTACTGTAATCATAGTGAAAGTCGTTATTTCTAATTACAGCAGGTCTTGTAAAAGGCTTGAGACCTGGTAGCACAGTGGTTAAGCTGTCGGATTACCGATTGGTAGGATGTGAGTTCAAATCCTAGGTCCACCGAGCTGCCACTGCTGGACCCTTGTCAGTTTTTAAGATGAGATAAATGTAAGTCGCCCTGTGGGGTGAGGTGGGGTGGGGGTTGACACAGTTGGTTGGGGGTTAGAATGTTTGCCTCACATTCTGTGTGTGTGTGTGTGTGTGTGTGTGTGTGTGTGTGTGTGTGTGTGTGTGTGTGTGTGTGTGTGTGTGTGTGTGTGTGTGTGTGTGTGTGTGTAACTGGGTGTGGGAGTAACTGGGTGTGGGAGTGGATATATTATGAATATATGAATTCCTGCTGATGTTAGAGCAACTGACTTAGCACAGAGTTTTATATTTCTGCTCATAAATACAACCTGGCTATGCTCCTTAAATAAATTATGTAAATTTTCTCTGACTCATAACTAATGTGTTTTATTTTGCTATAAAAACTTAGGACAATTGCATAGTATATTTTTCTGACTTTTAATTAGCTTGATTTGGTGACTGAATCAATATTACAACCAAAATACATCGATATTACGTTACTACTATTTGCTAAAAGTACATAGAGCTACAAAGTCAGTTGTCATGATGCTCTAACGTCATTCGCTTTGTTTCATCAACATTACGTAATTCGGTTTAATTTCAATTTTTAACAATGGCCATTGTCTCAAAGCAGCTTTACAGAACATAGGAAACATAATACAAACATTTAATATTATTCAAAGTTTAATATAAAACAAAAAAAGTTCAAGATTAATATTATACATATATTTAAACGTGTTTGTATTTATTCCCAATGAACAAGCCTGAGGTGACTGAGGCGACTGTGGTGAGGAAAAACTCCATTAGATGGAAAATAAAGAAACCTTGAGAGGACCCAGACTCATTTGTGGGAACCTTATCCTCATTTGTGTGACACTGGAGGGTGTGATTATATATATATACAGTCTGACAATAGTGTATTGATGAGGAGATTGTTGTCAAATCAAAGACCACATGTAGCCGGCATCTCTTCTTTAAATGTCCGAATCTTTCATAAAGCAGAGTCGAAGTTGAGCTGGTACTGTAAATCTCTAGATCCTCAAGATCCTAACAAGGTTGGCCTCATCTCAATGAAGGTCCAAAACTAAATTCTCATGATACAGAACACAAGTGGAGCTGGTACAATCTCTGGATGCCTCGTAGCTGCTATTAACATTAGCAAGCACTAGATGATAATATTATATACACAGACTCCATAAACTGTGACTGGACTCTGTGGGTTATTTCAACCTAGTATCAAAACTGATCAGTCTTTATGATGCCATTTATATAAAATATTCAGATTTATTGCAAGAAAGGGATATGTAGTTGTCATGTAGGTTTATAACCACCCACACTGGGTTAGCAGTGTCACACATGCCAAAAAAGAGTAGGTACTTAAGACAGACATTTTGAAGATTTCGGACATTCAAAGAGAAGATGCAAACTCCATGTGATCTTTGAGGAAAACAACCTCCTAATCAATACACAACTGTCAGACTGTATATGACTGTAGAAATTACATTATTCATAATAACTCTCTCCGGTGTTTATAACAGTTTATAATCACACCCATTCCAGTATTTGTGCACATGTACTATAGAGAAGAGGTGAGAGTAAGTCACACATGTGCAAGTCACAAGTCTCAAGTCATGAATGTCAAATCAAAGTCAAGTCGAGTCTTTTTGTAATATTTGTCAAGCAAGTTTCAAATTTGCGTCTTACTGTAAGTCTGACTCGAGTCAGGTCGGGTCCCCATCTCTGAGTCATTTAACTCAAGTCCGAGTCAAGTCTCAAGTCATGAATATCAAGTCAAAGTCAAGTCGAGTCTTTTTTTAATATTTGTCAAGCAAGTTTCAAATTTGCGTCTTACTGTAAGTCTGACTCGAGTCAAGTCAAGTCCCCATCTCTGAGTCATTTAACTCAAGTCCGAGTCAAGTCTCAAGTCATGAATGTCAAGTCAAAGTCAAGTCAAGTCTTTTTTTAATATTTGTCAAGCAAGTCTCAAGTCTCAAATTTGTGACTTACAGTAAGTCTGACTCGAGTCAAGTCATAGGACTCGAGTCCCCCATCTCTGCTATAGAGCAAACAGTATTTATTCGGGTTTGTGCTGCTTTTGTGTATTCTATTTTGTCTTTTGTGTTGCACTGTTTGCACAGATGCACTTTATGTAGCTAGGACAACTTACTTTAAGTCCTTAGCTCTGTGTTGTTTTATGTAGCTCTGACTTTGTTCTGTGTAGCACCGTGTTCCTGGAGAAACCTTGTTTCATTTCACTATGTACTATGTCAGATATATATGATTGAAATGATGATAAAAGGGTCTTGACTTGACTTGACTTAACATCCTCCAGTGTCACCCAAATGAGGATGAGGTTCCCCTTTGAGTCTGGTTCCTCATAAAGTTTCTTCCTTTACCATCTAAGGGAGTTTTGGTCACCTCCGTCACCTCAGGCTTGTTCATTGAAAATAAATACAAACACATTTAAATAGTCTAATATCAATCTTGATCTTTTTGTACTATTTTTTTATATTCTGTAAAGCTGCTTTGAGACAATGTGCATTGCTAAAAGCTCTATACAAATAAAAGTGAATTGAACTGAATTCTTTTGATTGAATAAAGCAGAGGTGGTAAATTATATCTTAGTTGTGCTATAATCTCTTACTCAAACAGAAAGATCGATGGACTGTAACAAAGTTTTGGCTGCAGTCGTTGCCTTGAAACATACTGATTCAATCTTACACATTTCACGACATTCTATTGACACGTCTTACACTGTATTTTTCCCAGAAATGATGGACTCGTCTTGTCTCCAGCAGACAGAACGTGAGTCAGCACTGCAAGCTCGCAGGTGACACCTGTCCTACCCACTCTCATATCCCAAGGTCCCATTAATCACAGTCACTTGTGGAAAAACATCTCTTGAGCAGATAATGCTATTTCCCGTAGCGCTCATATCGGCGAATGCCTGGCAAGGTTTTTTCCACTGTTGAGCAGACAGCCTTCAGGAAAGGTCCACAGCGAGCCTTGCATGACAAGATGTAGGGCCTCGTGTACTTCATGTTACAAACAAGGCCTGGCCTCAGATTACTGCAGCGTTCACAAAGAATTAAATAGTCGCCGATGGCGTTGGACACGAAATTCACTCAGATTTCAAATTCAGGAACTGACATAAAGTGCAGAGCAGGAGTTTAAGACTTCTGAACTGACATCAGTGAAATGCTAATAAAACGCCTTCCTGTAGCCGCACAGCTGGGGCCTTTTCTGGCTGTTATGTGCGGAACATTTGGGAGTCGGCTGGCACGGACTCGTCTTATAAACCTGCCGTCTTATAAACCTACATACTGACAAGTTGTGTGTTGGGTTTAACAGACACAAATCTCACTACACACACACACACACACTGTGAGAATTAAGTCAGTAAATGTCAAAGTGGTTGTGTTTGAAATTCTCCAAAGGGACCGAGATGGAGAAAGTAGAGAGAGGAAAAGGCGAGAAGGAGAATGTTGCTGTTGGATCATGGGACAGGTTTGCAGCCGGTAAATAAGCAAAAGTCTGGACCAACTGCTCTGTCTGTTACCTGATTATTTGAAATTGTAGAAGAAAATGGAGTACGTCTCAGTATATGAGATGTTTATGTTACATAAAGCCATGCTGTGAAGGAAATACGTGTAGCACTTCACTTCAGGCTACATGACACCTCACCTGCGGTGTATACAACTTAGCATTTGCCAAGAAATTGACATCAGTATTTTGTCTCTGATGTCAGTCTGACGTACCAATAGAGCCAAGTGACAGATTTTTGCTGACATTAATTTGCGTTATGATACTTACTTTACAGCATTATGACTGAGTTGGGCTATAAAAGTCAAAGTGGTTGCTCTTTAAAGACAGAGAAAACTGTGAGAAGAGGAAGGAGAATGTTGCTTTTGGACGAATCGATGACTTATTCGGCTCTGGAAAGTAAGCACAAGTCTGGGCTGACTGCTGTACCTGTTACCTGATTATTAGATATTGTAGAAGGAAATGGAGCACGAGGCTAAGTGTCCAGGGTGGGGAAGGTGTGTGTGTGTGTGTGTGTGTATTTGTGTGTGTGTACATGAAGGTGGGCTAAAATTACAGGATATGTGGTCTGGCCACTAAAA
>NC_062522.1:9470389-9490389 GCF_022655615.1 Tachysurus fulvidraco
TAGCTAACAAGCAGGAGACAAAAAAATCAGTAAACCTTAGCTGTTCATGAAGCAGAACTTTCCCTTGAGATATTCATCACGCTATTAATAATCACATGATTTCACTCCACAAGAGTAAAGAAGAGATTCACTGGGCCAAGGGCACACAATAAAAGCAGATTGGGGAAAAATACTTCTCTGAACTGCTGTCGGAGCTGCTGTTATAGAAAACTAATCAACATTTATGTATGTATTTTGAATCAACAGTCGAGATAGTTTATGAGGAATCTCTTACTGCCCACTACTCCGGGTGTGTGTTCACAGTGTGTGTGTGTTCACTGTTGTGTGTGTGCACTTTGGATGGGTTAAACGCAGAGAACAAATTCTGAGTATGGGTCACCTTACTTAGCCGTATGTAACGTCACTTGTTCACTTGTTCACTTGTTACACGCTCACTTGTACGGCGCCACACATATGGCGAAACACAAACAGATTTAAAAACTGTTGACATGGTGAAGTTTTGTGTGAAATAACATTTATTTCAAGAAGAAGTCGAGAAGCTTTTATTGTCATTTCAACCATACAGTATATAGTCATGGACAAAAGTGTTGGCACCCCTGAAATATTTCCAGAAATTGAAGTATTTCTCACAAAAAAGTATTGCAATTACACATGTTTTGCTACACAAATGTTTATTTCCTTTGTGTGTATTGAAATAACACAAAAAACAGAGGAAAAAGCAAATTTGACATAATTTCACAACAGAACTCCAAAAATGGGCTGGACAAAATTAATTTTTGGAATTTTGAACCAATCTTCCTTTGAAACTGCTCCAGGTCTCTCATATCGGAAGGGCGCCTTTTCCCAACAGCAATTTTAAGATCTCTCCACGGGTGTGCAATGGGATTTAGATCTGGACTCACTTCAGAACTCTCCAACGCTTTGTTGCCATCCATTTCTGTGTGCGTTTTGAAGTATGTTTGGGGTCATTGTCCTGCTGGAAAACCCATGATCTCGGACACAAACGCAGCTTTCTGAAACCGGGCCCTACATTGCAACCCAAAATCCTTTGCTAATCCTCAGATTTCATGATGCCTTGCACACAGTCAAGGCACCCAATGCCAGAGGCACCAAAACAACCCAAAAACATCTTTGAACCTCCACCATATTTGACTGTAGGTACTGTGTTCTTTTCATTCCGTTTTTGGTAAACAGTAGAATGATGTGCTTTACCAAAAAGCTCTATCTTGGTCTCATCTGTGCACAAGACGTTTTCGACAAAAGGATTTTGGCTTACTCATGTACATTTTGGCAACGTGAAGTCTTGCTTTTTTAAGTCTCTGTGTCAGCAGTGGGACCTCCAGGGTCTCCTGCCATAGTGTTTCATTTTATTCAAATCTTGACGGATAGTTCGCGCTGACACTGATGCACCCTGAGCCTGCAGGACAGCTTGAATTTCTTTGGAACTTGTTTGAGACTGCCTATCCACCATCCCGACTATCCTGCGTTGCAACCTTTCATCAAATTTTCTCTTCCGTCCACATCCAGGGGATTAGCTACAGTGCCATGGGTTGCAAACTTCTTGATCATGTTGCGCACTGTGGAAAAAGGAATATCTAAATCTCTGGAGATGGACTTGTAACCTTGAGATTGTTGATATTTTTCCATAATTTCTTCTCCTTTTTCTGTTCTGCATGCTTAGTGTGGCACACACAGACACCCAATGCAAAGACTGAGTCAACTTATCTCCTTTATATCTGCTTTCAGGTGTGATTTTTATATTGCCTATACCTGTTACTTGCCCGGTGAGTTTAAAGTAGCATCACATGCTTGAAACAAATTTATTTATCCACAATTTCGAAAGGGTGCCAATAATTTTGTCCGGACTATTTTTGGAGTTTTGTGTGAAATTATGTTTTTTTTTTGTGTTGTTTCTATACACACAAAGGAAATAAACATGTGTATAGCAAACCATGTGTAATTGCAATACTTTCCTGGGAGATATACTTAATTTTCTGGAAAAATTTCAGGGGTGCCAACACTTTTGGCCATGACTGCATATCTGACACAGTACATAGTGAAATGAGACAAGGTTTCTCCATAAAGTGCATCTGTGCAAACTAGTGCAAACAGTGTGTGTGAGAAAAAGGACAGTGCAAACAGTGTGTGTGAGAAAAAAGACAGTGCAAACAGTGTGTGTGAGAAAAAGGACAGTGCAAAAAGTGTGTGTGAGAAAAAAGACAGTGCAAACAGTGTGTGTGAGAAAAAAGACAGTGCAAACAGTGTGTGTGAGAAAAAGGACAGTGCAAACAGTGTGTGTGAGACAACAAAAAAAAATGAGACAGTGAGACAGTGCACACAGTTAGAGACTAAACACTGCAGTACAAAATACACAAAATAGCGCAGACCAGTGCGCATACTGTATATTATACAGTATATTGTATATAGGGATCTAGCACACATATATACACTAGGGTTCTAGCACACATATATACACTTATGTAATAGCAGCAGTTTGATGAGGAATTGAAATGTGGTGTGTAGAACTGCAACTAAGTGAATGTGGAAGACATCAGATGCAAAACCAGCATGTAAACACTTTAATATGATGGTGCTGTAGACTTGGATGTATACTGAATGAGTGTTTTAGTGTGTGTTTGAGTTTAGTACAGTAGAGTGTGTGTGTGTGTGTGTGTGTGTGTGTGTGTGTGTGTGTGTGTGTGTGTGTGTGTGTGTGATGGATTGAGGGAAGACACTCAGGTGGAGAAAAGCTGCTTGTTGTTTACATTTATGGCGTTTGTCAAATGTCCTTATCCAGAGCAATTTATCTCAAGTATATAGCTGAGTAATTGAGGGTTAAGGGTCTTGCTCAGGGACCCAGGGGTGGCAGTTGGTGGCCCTGGGGTTCAAACTCATGATCTTTCAATCAGTAGTCCAACACCTTAATCACTGAGCTACTAGTGTTTTTTTTTTTTTCCATCTTATTCACTTATTCTTATTCAGAGAGAAATAAAGAGGCTGCTGAGGGAATGATTGTGTTTATATCTGTAAGTGATTATTTAAACTAACTTTTCACTGATGTTCAACATCATTAAATGTAAGATGGAAAAACGCATCTTGTATCATGTTTTATTAAAAATAAATTAAAGCTTACTAGCATTGGCAAATTGCTGTGATTTTAATATCTGGTTCATGTCAGGCTGTCATTATGTTCACACACCATCATTATGTTGATTATTTCCTATAACAGAAGTCTGAAATCTGGACATTTTAACTCATTTCAATTTCAATCCTTTGAGAGAACATTTTGTTTCTTTCAAGATAGAGATGCTTCAAAGCTTTAAAACTGGTCATGCACAAATTTTCACAGTACAGACTTCAATTATTGACTCTAGCTGGACATATATATATATATATATATATATATATATATATATATATATATATATATAATTAAAGGACTGATACTTTGAGCTCAACCCTACGGTTCATGGCAAACACTACACCCCCACAATTAGCCTTACCCTCCAGTGAAATGTACCAACCATCTGAAATGATCAAAAGCATAAACAGAATGCTTAAAGACTGAGAGCTGCATATCACACGGTCCTAA
Organism: Tachysurus fulvidraco; assembly: GCF_022655615.1. NCBI lineage: Eukaryota > Metazoa > Chordata > Actinopteri > Siluriformes > Bagridae > Tachysurus > Tachysurus fulvidraco. The sequence continues at coordinate 9,473,982 of NC_062522.1, forward strand.
GGGAAAAGCTTCATTTCAAACATGAGTGAAACCAAATGCTGAATATGATCCTTTTTTGACAAATTGCAGAAATCAATATTTAATTGAGCACAACCAGCCTAATTACACCAAGCAGATCATTTCTTAGGCATTTGCTGATCTCACATTAAAATGTCATGGAAGACAACACAATGAAACCGATTAGCTGTTATTCCTCTATTACTATCACAAATGTATGGATTTATAATATCTAAATTAGTGGCGGTTGCTGAAGCTGGGATTTCTCACAGGACTTTCAGGGTATCATGGTGGTGGATCAGGAACCAGATTGCGTTCGATGACGCAGATCGGGTACTGATCATAATTCCAGATTTTTTACACTACGTGGTTAAAATCAAGAGCCAGAGCTTTGAATAAACATTGTTGATTCATTCGATCGGATGTTTAGTTAACCAAGTCAAGTCAAGAAGCTTTTATTGCTATTTCAACTGTATATATCTGATACAGTACATAGTAAGATGAAACAGCGTTCCTCTAGAACATTGGTGCTACATAAAGACAAATAACTAAGGGTTAAAAAGTAAACATTAGCCTAGCAATAACAAGAATAAAAAAAACACATGCACAGTGGAAAAATAAAACAAAGTACAACCAACTAAATAATACATAATAAAAATTTTTAATAAAATATTATGAACGCAGTAAAAACCTCTTCAAAGTGGTTCATTTTAGTGTTTTTTTATTCTGTAATTGTATTCTGTGTAGGGCCCCCAGGTGGTCCAACATCAGGACCCTCATTGCTGTGGCCCCGGTTTGATTCCCAGGCAGGGCGCTAACAGAGCCACTAAAGAGTTAAATCTCAGTGCTGGTCCCAAGCCCGGATAAAAATGGGAAGGGCATCCGGCGTAAAACCTGTGCCAAATCTAATATGCGGACAACATGATCTGCTGTGGCGATCCTGAACAGGGAGCAGCAAATGAAAAAATAAATAAAAAAGAATTGTATTCTGTGTAGGATATGGCATGGTGAAAGATACGTTATGTTGAAATGTCGACAATATTCATTGCATCGTGTTCCACTACCATTTAAAGCAGGTAGTAAAATATACCAACACAACCCAGTGGTAGTGTATCAGCGTAAACAGCGAAGCTCCAAGGTCTTGTAGGAGTCCATGTTCTCTTCAACAGAACCAAAAGCTACATTTCCTTTACCATTAATCTATTAGGTTCCCTCGAGGTAGCTTCAAAATAGGTATTTACTTTTTTTAAGAGCAGTTTAGTGTGTAAGTAAATGGTCTTTACAGTAGCGTTGGCGTAGTTTAGCTCCTTCTACCAGTGGAGAGAAGCGTATAGCTGCTGGACCTGTATTTTGGGAAGTACTGGAAGTGCTCTGATTCATGTGGTGTGCAAAGAGAATAAACAGTGTGGGCTGAATTACAGTACACGTCCATGTCAGAGAGATGTTTACAGTAGCCTAATGCGATCTCCTCAGGCAATGATGCTCCTGCCAAGACACATACATGGTGTTCAGGGTCAGACAATCCCCTTTAAGTACACATACAGATACACAGCACAGAAATGTAAAGCACCGACTGGCATGCAAACACTTAAGTTACACTACAACAACATACGCACATACTCACACTCGTGTTGTTCAAATGAAAATGAAGATAACAATCGCATAAATATAAACACACATTTACACTCTCTCACACAGTCCCGAAGAGAGCAAACCTCTGATCATTAATCAACTGAAAATGTCTCCATTTCTATTTTCCACTGCCATGTCAGATGCAAATCCAGACTCCTGGAGAGGCTCAAACTATTTTCCCCTCTGTATGCTTCCAACTTTTCTGCTTCATTCACTCTGTAGTCTTTATTGGTTACATTTGTTTCTGCATTCAGTTTCTTTATTTCAAGCATCCTGACAACTGGGAATTACTATAAAGAAAGAAAAAACTGATAAGGTCAATAAAGGTCTGAGAAAATGAAAGCAAAATGTGCCCAAAGCGAAATCTGGCAGTTTGAATGCTTATATATTCAGCATGGTACACATGGGAAGTAGAACAAAAAAAAAACCCAAGAAGTTTATATTGCATTCGGATAGTCCAGTGTACGCACTCTACAGGCAAAATAATGACACTCTAAGCAACTAACAGTAATCGACATGTCAACAGTTCAGAAGATAATCTATATATATCACTCTATAGACAATTTTAGAGTACTTTATTGCTATGAATGTTAGCTTACAATATTGCGTTACAACTTATAAGGTGCCAAGATTACATTAAGTTCAATTCAATTTTCAATTTAATTTATATGTATAGCACTTTTAACATTTCTCAGTTGTTTTAAAGCAGCTTTACAGGAGTATAGAAACAGAAGAAAATAATAATAATAATAATAATAATAATAATAATAATAATAATAATAATAATAATAATAATAATAACAACAAGAAGAAGATGTAAATGTAAAACACTATATATCTCTAACATGATGTATACACATAAGTGAGGGTTATGTAAGGGCAATTATTTGCATATGCAAAATATACAAAATAAAATACAATAGCACGAGTTAGAAATAGCATTTAAAAAATGTATGCTGATTATGTATAACTGTCCACTGAAATGTGGTCTGAACTTGTGATTTCTGAGCACGTGTAGCTCAGAGATTAATTTTGCGGCATCAGGGTCATGGCTGCTTTCCCCTAGTAGCATTTGTTGGTTTCTGATATGCTAGAAAACTGTGGTTTCCCTTTTTGCTTTATTCATTTCGATGGTCCAGTTTATAGATCATGATGTTTTGTAGGTCTATAAACTCATTCATATTCCTAACCCAATGACAAACTCAGCTCTTGTTGACTCAGTTGATGCACTTCAGGACGTTCTGATGAAATATGCATAGTTTCATATGTTGTTGAAAAACAGTTAATATGCTACTTCATGGCTTAGTGTTTGGAGTGTTTGTATTAAATTATGACACAGTGGCTTGAATACTCTAATCTGGTTTGTCAGAATGTCTGCAATATTTTTGTGCAACCGCACACCTCAGACAATAGTTCTGACTCTATCATGAATGACAGGTTAATATTAAGGCACGCTATAGAAGGCTGGGTCCTGGAGAACCAGGAGTGTGGAGTATGAGTTAAATTTCTGAGTGCTAGTGACATATAGGAGCTTGGAGAGAGGCTTTGCTCTCAAACATCATTCAGGATATAAAATCATTTTGTGTTAGTTGACTGCGGTTTGAAAAATGAATCCAAAGAATTTTGGATGGAGTCAAACTTGGACTGTGAATAATTACAATAATTTGTCAAAAAAAAAAAAAAAAAAACTAGAAATGTCAGACATTTCAGTGAAGTGTAGTTTAAGTGTCAGGGTAAAAATAATTACCCAGTATTTTTCTCGTCTGATCCACACACACCAGCTAATATCTGTTGCTTAGGGATATGTAAATGGAAGTGCAACTGATTTTGATTTATATCAACTCTAAGGACTTATTTGTTCTTAATCACATAAAAATACATCACCTATCCTGCTGGTCAATCAATAATTCAGTGCGCTAGGTCTTTTCTCTTTCTGCATATGCATTGTAAAAAATGTAAATTAAAATTCACAACCTTGGACTTTTTTCACACACAAGTAACTTAGAGTTGGCATGCAGTCATTAATTTTTAAACACTGTTGTTCTCAGTGGCAATGTCTGGCAGTTTCACACACCTGTCATTATATCCATTCTAAAGTATGAAAAAGCTGTTCCACCTCTCTCTCTCTCTCTCTCTCTCTCTCTCTCTCTCTCTCTCTCTCTCTCTCTCTCTCTCTCTCTCTCTCTCTCTCTCTCTCTGCCTCAGGCTAACCTGCTTGATCAATTTACACTCACTCGGACTGTTGATGAAGGCTCATATCTAATCTTATATTATATGGCAAAACATATTTATTTTAATGCAATCAAGAAATCAGGTATCTGAACATCTTGTGCATTCTATGTTATGTGTTATATGTTGTGTTATGTTATATGTTATATGTTGTATGTTGTGTGTTATGTGTTATATGTTATACTGTATGCTATGTGTTATGTGTTATATGTTATACTGTATGCTATGTGTTATGTGTTATATGTTATATGTTATGTGTTATGTGTTATATGTTATATGTTATGTGTTATATGTTATGTGTTGTTATGTGTTATGTGTTATATGTTATATGTTATGTGTTATATGTTATATGTTATGTGTTATATGTTATGTGTTATGTCACATGTGTTATATGTTATGTTATATGTTATGTGTTATGTGTAATATGTTATATGTTGTGTGTTATATGTTATGTGTTATATGTTATATGTTATATGTTGTGTTATATGTTATGTGTTATGTGTTATATGTTATGTGTTATGTTATATTTTATGTGTTATGTGTTATATATGTTATGTGTTATGTGTTATATGTTAGATTTTATGTGTTATATGTTGTGTTATGTGTTATATGTTATATTTTATGTGTTATATGTTATGTGTTATGTGTTATGTGTTATATGTTATATTTTATGTTATTTGTTATATGTTATGTGTTATGTGTTATATGTTATGTGTTATGTGTTATGTCACATGTGTTATATGTTATGTTATATGTTATGTGTAATATGTTATATGTTGTGTGTTATATGTTATATGTTATGTGTTATGTGTTATGTGTTATGTTATATTTTATGTGTAATGTGTTATATATGTTATGTGTTATGTGTTATATGTTATATGTTATATGTTATGTGTTATGTTATATGTTATATGTTATGTGTTATTTGTTATATGTTATTTGTTATATGTTATATGTTATATGTTATGTGTTATGTGTTATGTGTTGTGTTATGTGTTATGTGTTATACGTTATATGTTATATGTTATGTGTTATGTGTTATATGTTATGTTATGTGTTATATGTTATGTGTTATGTGTCATGTGTTGTATGTTATGTTATATGTTATGTGTTATGTGTTATATGTTGTGTTATATGTTATATGTTATGTGTTATGTGTTGTGTGTTATGTGTTATATGTTATGTGTTATATGTTATATGTTATGTTTTATGTGTTATGTGTTATGTGTTATATGTTATTTGTTATATGTTATGTGTTATATGTTATGTGTTATGTGTTATGTTATGTGTCATATGTTGTATGTTATGTTATATTTTATGCGTTATATGTTATGTGTTATGTGTTATATGTTATATGTTATATTTTATGTGTTATATGTTATGTTATATGTTATGTGTTATATGTTATGTGTTATGTGTTATACGTTATGTGTCATGTGTTGTATGTTATGTTATATTTTATGTGTTATATGTTATGTGTTATGTGTTATTTGTTATGTGTTATATGTTATGTGTTATGTGTTATGTTATATGTTATATGTTATGTGTTATGTGTTATATGTTATGTGTTATGTGTTATATGTTATGTGTTATGCGTTATACGTTATGTGTTATATGTTATGTGTTATGTGTCATGTGTTGTATGTTATGTTATGTTATGTGTTATGTGTAATATGTTATATGTTATGTGTTATATGTTGTGTGTTATATGTTATGTGTTATATGTTATGTGTTATATGTTATATGTTATGTGTTATGTGTTATACGTTGTGTGTTATGTGTTATATGTTATGTGTTATATGTTATGTGTTATATGTTATGTGTTGTGTGTTATGTGTTATGTGTTATGTGTTATGTGTTATATGTTATGTGTTATATGTTATGTGTTATATGTTATGTGTTATGTGTTGTTATGTGTTATATGTTATATGTTATATGTTGTTTTATATGTTATGTGTTATGTGTTATATGTTGTGTGTTATATGTTATGTGTTATATGTTATATGTTATATGTTGTGTTATATGTTATGTGTTATGTGTTATATGTTATGTGTTATGTTATATTTTATGTGTTATGTGTTATATATGTTATGTGTTATGTGTTATATGTTAGATTTTATGTGTTATATGTTGTGTTATGTGTTATATGTTATATTTTATGTGTTATATGTTATGTGTTATGTGTTATGTGTTATATGTTATATTTTATGTTATTTGTTATATGTTATGTGTTATGTGTTATATGTTATGTGTTATGTGTTATGTCACATGTGTTATATGTTATGTTATATGTTATGTGTAATATGTTATATGTTGTGTGTTATATGTTATATGTTATGTGTTATGTGTTATGTGTTATGTTATATTTTATGTGTAATGTGTTATATATGTTATGTGTTATGTGTTATATGTTATATGTTATATGTTATGTGTTATGTTATATGTTATATGTTATGTGTTATTTGTTATATGTTATTTGTTATATGTTATATGTTATATGTTATGTGTTATGTGTTATGTGTTGTGTTATGTGTTATGTGTTATACGTTATATGTTATATGTTATGTGTTATGTGTTATATGTTATGTTATGTGTTATATGTTATGTGTTATGTGTCATGTGTTGTATGTTATGTTATATGTTATGTGTTATGTGTTATATGTTGTGTTATATGTTATATGTTATGTGTTATGTGTTGTGTGTTATGTGTTATATGTTATGTGTTATATGTTATATGTTATGTTTTATGTGTTATGTGTTATGTGTTATATGTTATTTGTTATATGTTATGTGTTATATGTTATGTGTTATGTGTTATGTTATGTGTCATATGTTGTATGTTATGTTATATTTTATGCGTTATATGTTATGTGTTATGTGTTATATGTTATATGTTATATTTTATGTGTTATGTGTTATGTGTTATATGTTATGTGTTATGTTTTATGTGTTATATGTTATATGTTATTTGTTATATGTTATGTGTTATGTGTTATATGTTATATGTTATGTGTTATATGTTGTGTGTTATATGTTATATTTTATGTGTTATATGTTATGTGTTATGTGTTATGTGTTATGTGTTATATGTTGTGTGTTATATGTTATATTTTATGTGTTATATGTTGTTATGTGTTATATGTTATGTGTTATGTGTCATGTGTTGTATGTTATGTTATATGTTATGTGTTATGTGTTATATGTTGTGTTATATGTTATATGTTATGTGTTATGTGTTGTGTGTTATGTGTTATATGTTATATGTTATGTTTTATGTGTTATATGTTATGTGTTATGTGTTATATGTTATTTGTTATATTTTATGTGTTATGTGTTATATGTTATGTGTTATATGTTGTGTGTTATATGTTATATTTTATGTTATGTGTTATATGTTATATGTTATATTTTATGTGTTATGTGTTATATGTTATGTTATATCTTATGTGTTATATGTTATGTGTTATGTGTTATACGTTATGTGTTATGTGTTATGTGTTATGTGTTATGTGTCATGTGTTGTATGTTATGTTATATTTTATGTGTTATATGTTATGTGTTATGTGTTATGTGTTATATGTTATGTGTTATATGTTATATGTTATGTGTTATGTGTTGTGTGTTATGTGTTATATGTTATGTGTTATATGTTATGTGTTATGTGTTATATGTTATATGTTATATTTTATGTTATTTGTTATATGTTATGTGTTATGTGTTATATGTTATGTGTTATGTGTTATGTGTTGTATGTTATATGTTATATGTTATATTTTATGTTATTTGTTATATGTTATGTGTTATGTGTTATATGTTATGTGTTATGTGTTATATGTTATATGTTATGTGTTATGTGTTATGTGTTATATGTTATATGTTGTGTTATATGTTATGTGTTATGTGTCATGTGTTGTATGTTATGTTATGTGTTATATGTTATGTGTTATGTGTTATGTGTCATGTGTTGTATGTTATGTTATATTTTATGTGTTATATGTTATGTGTTATGTGTTATATGTTATATGTTATATTTTATGTGTTATGTGTTATATGTTACATGTTATGTGTTATATGTTATGTTATGTGTTATATGTTATATGTTATGTGTTATGTGTTATATATGTTATGTGTTATACGTTATATGTTATGTGTTATATGTTGTGTGTTATATGTTATATTTTATGTTATATGTTATGTGTTATGTGTTATATGTTATATGTTATATTTTATGTGTTATATGTTATGTTATATGTTATGTGTTATATGTTATGTGTTATGTGTTATACGTTATGTGTCATGTGTTGTATGTTATGTTATATTTTATGTGTTATATGTTATGTGTTATGTGTTATTTGTTATGTGTTATATGTTATGTGTTATGTGTTATGTGTTATGTTATATGTTATATGTTATGTGTTATGTGTTATATGTTATGTGTTATGTGTTATATGTTATGTGTTATGCGTTATACGTTATGTGTTATATGTTATGTGTTATGTGTCATGTGTTGTATGTTATGTTATGTTATGTGTTATGTGTAATATGTTATATGTTATGTGTTATATGTTGTGTGTTATATGTTATGTGTTATATGTTATATGTTATGTGTTATGTGTTATACGTTGTGTGTTATGTGTTATATGTTATGTGTTATATGTTATGTGTTATATGTTATGTGTTGTGTGTTATGTGTTATGTGTTATGTGTTATGTGTTATATGTTATGTGTTATATGTTATGTGTTATATGTTATGTGTTATGTGTTGTTATGTGTTATATGTTATATGTTATATGTTGTTTTATATGTTATGTGTTATGTGTTATATGTTGTGTGTTATGTGTTGTGTTATGTGTTATATGTTATGTGTTATGTGTTATATGTTGTGTGTTATGTTATATGTTATAGGTTATATGTTATGTGTTCTGTGCTATGTGTTATGTGTTATATGTTGTGTGTTATATGTTATGTGTTATATGTTGTGTGTTATATGTTATATGTTAAATTTTATGTGTTATGTGTTATATGTTATATGTTATGTGTTATGTGTTATATGTTATATGTTGTGTGTCATGTGTTATGTGTTATGTGTTATATGTTATATGTTATGTGTTATATGTTGTGTTATATGTTATGTGTTATGTGTTATGTGTTATATGTTATATGTTATGTGGTATATGTTGTGTGTTATATGTTGTGTGTTATATGTTGTGTGTTGTGTTATATGTTATATGTTATGTGTTATGTGCTATGTGTTATTTGTTATATGTTATGTGTTATTTGTTATATGTTATATGTTATGTGTTATGTGCTATGTGTTATGAGTTATGTGTTATGTGTTATATGTTATGTGTTATGTGTTATATGTTATGTGTTATGTGTTATGTGTTATGTGTTATGTGTTATATGTTATATGTTACAGTACGTGTTATGTCAATAGAATGGATGGCCCAGTAACCACAGTTAGATCAGTTTTTTAAACATCTGCAGAAATTTGTTTCCAACAAGCTTTGGTGTGTGTGTTTCCAAAGAACTGAAGCAGAAGCAATTCTTCAACAGAGCTGAAGAGTTCAGAAGAGACAGGCCACATCAAGCAAAACTAATAACTACTATTGAAATTCACAGAACCTAATAAATGGGGCAGAGTCTGTGAAATCCTTGTGGCTGGCAGGTAAATTCTGACCAAAAGTAATGCCATTAGGAAAAAGACAAACGTCCGTAAGGCAGTAATGTCACCTAGGAACATTACTTACATTAGTATGTGGCTAAGGGACTGATGATGTGAGGTGAGAAATAAATGAGTCTTGAGGTACAATATGTGGCAGAGGTAGGCCAGAAATGGAGTATCAAGAAGAGTTTGTGACAGTGATGAAGTCGATGCCTGAAACTTTCTGAAATAATGACTGAACATTGTATGTTTTAATCCCAGGAATACCAGAGAAGCACTGTAAAGCATCAAGAAAGAGAGAGAGAGAGAGAGAGAGAGAGAGAGAGAGAGAGAGAGAGAGAGAGAGAGAGAGAGAGAGAGAGAGAGAGAGAGAGAGAAATGGCAGAGTAATCAAAGGTCATAGAAAGAGCAGATCCTGCACAGGTCACATTGTCAATAAAATTGAGCTACTATAGTAGATAAAGGTGAGATATTGACCAGATTGATGCTGGATACCTTTGAGTAGTCAGTTATATGTCCTGCACTGTATTGTATGTTAATAAATACTTAATGCCATGGGGTTAGCAAAATAAATAAATAAATAAATAAATAAATACAGGAAACAGATACAGCTGTAGCTGTAAGGAAATTTAAAAAAGCACCTGAGAAACCAGGAACTGCCATATTGCCAGTGGAGATCATATTGAACAAGTAGTTGGTTAAAGGAGTGGGTGTTGGGTGTTATGGAGATGCCCAAGGGCCATGACCACTAGAGGTTTTTCAATGAGTATTGATTTGTAGTGAATGATTAAGTCGTAGTGCTGTCGCCCAAAACATGATACAGAGAATATGAGCAAATAAAAGAAAAGAAACAGAATCTAAAATAGATGTAAATGCAATTGTTGTGTAGGTCTTATAATCGTAATCAATGAGTAGTCAGTCACTAACTGGAGATAGATCAGCATGTGAAAAAAATGTATACACATTAAACACACACACACACACACACACACACACACACACACACACACACACACACACACACACACACACACACACACAGAGTTAATATGTACACTCTAAATGAAATAGTACCTTAAAAGTGCTTAGCATCCAAAATAGTTTTCTACTTGGAACCTTAACAGAAAAAGATGTTTTGGGGGGACTTAAGGGTTATGAATTTTGTAAACTAGTTCAACTGTCACCTCATAATCACATCCTTTCCTTGCTTGTCTATATCAGTGGTATGGACAGATCACTGTGGCATGGAGGTTTCACCTAAACACTGACCCACACAATGCTGAGTCACCGAAACTGATTAGGAAACTATCCTCAGACATTCCTTGAGAAAAATGAGCTCACAGTCAAAAATAAACATGCTCTTCTTTCCCTCATGGGTATTCATGCAATTTTGGATGTTTCCATGACACACTTTTAATTTCTGTCCCTCTCATGTGTTTAGATACTCTGCTCTCTGACGTGCAGAAACTCACGAACAGGATATAGTTCTGACCTAGCAACGAGGAGCTGATTGGTTCAGAGGGAGACAGCCTGAAGCATGCCATTGGTGGACTGGTCTGGCGTGAGACAGGGACCTCTCTCAGGAAGGCAAAAGAGGGACTAAGCGACATGAGATGAGTCACAGAAGCTGTAAAACTTCTGCAAGTGCATAGCGGTAGTCAGTGGAAGTTACATTTGGTGTAATGTAATAGCTGTAACTAAAATGTGTGAGTATGCATGCACAAGCACAAATCTGGGAGCGAGTGTGATCTCTATTATTTGTATACTTCATACATTTGGTTTAATTTTAATGCCAGATTCTTATATATATATATTATAAATGTAAAAAAAAATCTGGCATTAAAAGTAAACCAAACAAATGCTTGTTAAGGATTAATGTGAATATTACATCCTGTACTGCATATCCATTTTGCCCTTCTATCCTTTCAGCCTTTTGGTCTTGTTCTTGTGCTAGTACCTTCAGCACAAACATGACTCTTCATGTACGACAGGATCAGGCTGTCCCAAGCTTGGGTCTATTAACCCTGGGAAAGAAATGAAAGGCAGCAGGCCCACCCTGAATCCCTGGAGCTCTGTGGCAGAGCAGAGGAAAATGCTAATCCATTGGCCCACATTTGAGTGGATCTTCCCTAGGAACATCCCTGCTCTCCTAATCTTTACTAAACACAGAGCTCACTCACTCCGATAGGCCACCTGCTGCTCCCCGTTTAGCCAATAGAGTGCCAGCAAGATGATACAGTGTTGGTTGTCTCTGGCTCGCTCTCGTGCTCACTCTCATTCTCTTTCAAACAGTTAAACAAAGCAGAACCAGATAGGTTGGGAAGCATTTTCCAGGCTATTGCACAACATAGAGGAGAAAGAAAAAGGAGTCTGTGGTTTGTGTGGGTGGAGGTCAGCTCCAGCTCCTGATTACTGCTCATTACTGATATTTGCATAGAGATTAATAAAGCAGTGCTGGTTCACCAGTTTCCAACATGAAAAAAAAAAAAGATTAATGCCAACTTCCGTGCATGCATGGAAGACCAGAACAAATCTCTGTCAAGGACTGTTTTTCAGCTGCTGAGTGATTTTTGGTTTTGTTGGAGTTTTTAGTTTTATTCATCCTGACCTGCTGAATGTAAGCTCATGCTGTTCTCCTTGCCTTGATCTTGTCCTCTCGTCAGTCATGTCATAGTATAAAATCATAGAACAGAGAATCCCAAACCATATTAATAAACATGTGCAATCAGACAGTATACTACTAGTATAATGATAAAACTAACACTACATATGAACTATATAGCTTCATCGGGATTCTTTGCTCCTAATGAGGGAGGGGTTATTAAATCTTATTAAACCTGAATGATCCCCACACATGGAATTCTTTAACAAGCTCAGATTCAATACTCAGCATTGACAGCATGTTGAATATTCTAACCCATTTAGATAAGAACTAGTTTAGTTTTCATGTCTTTTTTTCTTTTTCATTGACTTGTTGTGTGTGTGTGTGTGTGTGTGTGTGTGTGTGTGTGTGTGTGTGTGTGTGTGTGTGTGTGTGTGTGTGTGTGTGATACAATTTTAAAATAATTGCTAATTATTTTCTTTGTAATGCCTTGAAACTGTTTTACTCATTCAACATTTAGCTAAATTGTCTTGGTACATGGTTCTTCAAAAGTTCACTACATAGAAACTGGGGCTTCCCCTGGTGAACAACCAAAGATTTTCCAAGAGTGTATAATCACACCACTGCATACACACCCTACTAACATTCACACACACTTTACACACAAACTTGCACTGCCTCATTTATATTGATGCTATTTTGATCAATTCTTTCGTGTTATTAAAGTATATCAACTCTCTTGCTCAGTATGGGTAAAGAAACTAAATGATACATGTAATCCTCTTTTTAATATCTATATTAAAACCCTCTTAAGCCAGATGGTGCTACATCAATTTCTACTCAGGATTCAAGACCATAGCAGGCTATTTAATATAACAGATGTTTCAATTAACTAAAGTGAATCTATTTGAATATAGTATGCCTTATTTTATTAAAAACACAGATACATACTATTTTTATACAGGTCTTCATTTTAAAAAAGCAGAGGATGAATACATGTTTATAATAATCATCTACTCCAATTTAACCCCAAATGCGATTTTAATTCTCATTTCCTCTCTTAATTCTTGTTCTCATGCTTTATTCTTGTTTCTCTCTTTGTACATAAACACTAGGAAGCATAGGCCACCATTGAGAAGTCCTACTTTTAAAAAGCTTCACATTTTTACAAACTCCTTCATCACATCTTTAAGAAATAACTTTAAGAATTCAAACCTTAAGACTTCAAAAATAAAGTTGTGGAGTAAAACCAGAATATATTCTAGCTCCAGAATATTGAACTCTTTCGATCTATACTTGGAGAGAAGATAAAAAGGAAAATAAAAAGTCTACATCCTACGGACCCTTCAAGGACGGTCTTCCTGTCTCAATGATCCATATGAATGTGATAAATGGGGAAATGGACTGTTTTAAGTATAATATATGCATTCATATAAATATTGAGACTAATAGACTACAGCTATTAATGGCTAATGTCTTAATAGCACACAAAAACAAAACATAGTAGTTTAGTTATACTAGTTATTGAATTAAATCTTCTTAAGGGACTGCAGGTTTAAGCAGATTAAGCGCACAGTCAATAACTAGTTCGTAACGTACTGTATGGGAAATTTGAATGATTAGATTTTAATGAACGAGACTAATCAGAGGGTATATCCAATTACGAGTGCTCTACCCCATCAATAAACAATTATAATTTATCCTAGCCTGTAGTGGAGGGATTTTATCCATTTGCAATATTGAGCTCTAATGGTGCACTGGATATTGTGCTTTAAATGTTTTGAGGCTTCCTCTAGATTCTTAACGATGTTGTCATAGATACACTGGATGCTTGTTTACGTACACATATAATTCATATTAGACTATTCCTTCATCATTAGTTATTATTTATTACAAAAGATTCCAGCAATATAAGTTTGGTTTATTTTATATAAAGATGGGTGAAAAAATTAAAGGAAAAATGTCTATTTTGCTGAAGGGGATTTATTCATTCATTCCATGTTGGCATGGTTTGGGCTCTGTTACCTTGAAAAATGAGGTTCAAGCACCACCAAGCTTCTGCTCTTGAGTCTATGATTATGGCCCTATACCCTTTCTGCTCCAGAGGTGCTGTACCATAGTTGTACCTGATAACCTCCAAAACTGGGAGAGGTAAAGAAAATAATTCCACTGTGCAGTAATATATGTGCATTAATAAAGGCTTCTTTTTCTCTTCATCCTATGCTGAAAGTTTTCTATCCTGCTGGGAGCGTTTCTTCCAGGATGACCCCATCCCCATTGGTTTGATGAGAGTGAATATAATGTTTACATAAGCTATAATATTTAAACTTACCAGATCTCAATCTTATTGATCTCCTACAACTGTGTGAGGATTTTGTACCCATATGTTAGATGTCCAAACACCATCTAAGGGAATATATTGTAGAAGAGCATTGTTTACTGCTCATGTACATCTGTATGTGTACATATATATACAGTACTGTGCATGTACATCTGTGTGTGTGTATATATATATACAGTACTGTGCAAAAGTTTCAGGCAGGTGTGAAAAAAATGCTGTAAACAAAGAATGCTTTCAGAAATATAAATAATGAGTTTATTTCTGTCAATTTACAAAATGCAAAGTGAGCAAACAAAAGAAAAATCTAAATCAAATCAATATTTGGTGTTGGTTTTTTTTTTTTTTTGCCTTCAAACCAGCTTGAAGCGATGGCACGGCCCCCACAGAGCCCTGATCTCAACATCATCAAGTGTGTCTGGGGATTACATGAAGAGACAGAAGGATGTGAGAAAGCCGACATCCACAGAAGATCTGTGGTTAGTTCTCCAAGATGTTTGGAACAACCTACCAGCCGAGTTCCTGCAAAAATTGTGTGCATGTGTACCTAGAAGAATTGCTGCTGTTTTGAAGGCAAAGGGTGGTCACTTCATTCATTCGTTTTGTTCATTCATCCCAATTGCTGCAAACCTTTTCTCATATTTGTAAACAGCCTGGGAGGATCTTTCCCAACTGCCACTCACTTAGTGCATATGGCCTAGAAGGATCCTCAGTTGGCTACTGTCATATCAGCAGGGAGACAGCAACCAAGCCACACTTTCCACTAAATTAGAGCGTGACAATGTGCTTGCAAGGACGTCTGCCAACAGATGGAAGTGTTATTGCTTGGATTCAAACTCATGGCATAAAGAAAGTATTTTTATTTACTCTAAGGCTGGTCAGTGTAATTTAGCATGTTACTACAGAATAACGGCTTAAACTCATATGTTATAGGTTTACGGGCTGCTGTGCATCATGTTTTATGATTGGTGTCAAAGGTTAGAAATGAGAAACGATAAATAACCAAATCTAAGTAATTTGTGTAATTACTTTTTAATGATGGAATTAATTGAGAATTTGGTGAAATGTTATTTATTTATTTATTTATTTATTTATTTATTGCCATATGTCATCATCAATTTCTACTCAGGATTCAAGACCATTGCATCTAATATGACAGATGTTTTATTCGTTACATCAAATAAAGTGAAAACATATGTATGAAAATTATTTCCATTTACCAAATAGATAGGTATTCATATTGTATAGAATTGTGCAAAAAAATACATAAAAGAACAACAAAAATTGTGCAGTAGAAACATGGTGAGAAGAAAAACATCTCAAAACATACAGCAACATAAATCCTTGAGTTGGATAGGATAAAGCAGCAAAAAAAAATTATACCAGGTTCCACTTTCATCAAGGAATCTTGTGCTATATGTTTTGCTTTAGGATGAATATGTGAAAATATATCAGAATGTTAGCTTCCATAAGCCCATGTCCTTATCCTACTGGAAGAGACCAGTGTCATTGAGGAATACCTTTGCTATAAAGGGGTGTCTGTCACTTAAACAAGATAATCAATGTTACTTCACCTGTCAGTGATTTAATGTTACGGCTGATTGGTGTACTGTATATACAGAAGTTGGTTTTGTGTATATATATATATATATATATATAAGGTAGGGACTCCATGGATCAGGCTGGTTTGTCCAGCACATTCATGCTTGATCAGCTTAGATTGAAATGCGGGGATTTCTAAGGCCAAGCCAACTCCTTAAATTCTTTCTTGGCATCATTTTCTGTTAAACCATTCCAGAACCCTTTTTGCAGTGACAGGACACAGAGCCAGCGTTTCACTTTTCAGCAATGTGCACTCTTCTGTGGAAACAGATCGAACAGACTAGCACCTAACTCCAGATGCACCTCATTGAGTCTTGGTGCCCAAAAAGTGTGAAACAACTGA
>NC_062522.1:9492889-9575389 GCF_022655615.1 Tachysurus fulvidraco
AACATGCCTTTGCTGACCATTAATGCAATTCATAGATTTTGCTCATTAGTAGGTTTGCTTTGAGCAGACATGCCATTCTACTCTGATAATACTAATGAACTCTGCTGCATAAATGTGGAATAATTTGTTTCACGGATTTGCCTAGCATAGGTTTCAATCAGGGTTCATATAGAGGACGCCGAGACTCCCGCTGAAGCAGGGTAGTGGGTGGAGGAGCACCCTCTTTTGGCGGGGTCCTTTCTGTCACCGGATCCTCTGTCATTAGCTCTGTAACGCTCAGTGCTAACTGACTTTAGGTCAACTCATCCAAAGAGCATTAAGCCTTTATGACGATAACAAGCACATAGAGACAGACGAGTCGAACTTAGTCCTATCCCCTTGTTGAGTTTTTCCTCTCTCTCCATCATGAGCTGAGAGGAGGTGTACAGATAACCCTGCAGTAAGGCAGGTCTGGGTGAACGAAATACAGGGGCACACAATCCTTCCCTGTGATGAATTTTTTAATCCGTTGCTTCTGCTGGCAATAGAATCAAAAGCAGTATGAGTAGTGGCACCATGCCAGGGTTGGTGCAAGAGTCCCTGGCTATAAAGCACACCAGGATCCCAGAGCCCCCAAGGGCCAGACAGCTAGCAGTCTGGGGCCACGGTCAACTGGAGTTCAGCCCTTTGAAAAGTGCTGGCAGATTGCTAGCGGCGGATTGGATGCCTTCCTGCCACATAGCAGTGAATGAATTCAGCTCATCACTCTGCACTGCTCTGAGATGCAGTCAGAAAAGACAGAGGACAGAAGAGAGAACTTTGTGGGCTACATCTGGCAAGTGTACTGGTCTGGTACAACTCTGATCAGTCCCACTGGGAGTCCTCTGGATGGGAAGGAAGAGAAAATGTCTAGAAACTCCCAATGCATGTATATGTCACTCTAAGATTTAGAAGAGAGTGAGACAGGAGAAAGGCACATAAAGTTTTCACTATACTCCTTTTTTGCCTTGACTCAGTATTTTCTTCAGGTCCTCTTGGGTAGCGCTTTAGCATGAGGGTTTTTTAGGTGACCTCATTATTTTGAGCGTAATTCTTTGCAATAATTCATACAGGATTCTTTGCAGCCTTCTTACTCTCGGGTCCTAATTAGAAAAGGATTGTGCTGTTTGGGTCATCTGTATTATTTTTTGATCACGTTGCAATTAGCATTTAAAATACCAAATGATACACTAGCCTGCTTACACTTTATGTGTAGTTATACAATCTGTTATTTCAATCCCAGCTTCCTTTTCACAAGCAGCAAGGACAGAAAATGGTTTTAATTAGAGGTCTGGCAGAAGCATCAGCAAAGAGGATTTTCATCTGTTGATGTCTGTTGGGTTTTGATTTTAAAAAAAAAGGATTTGCTTCCAAGAACAAAACATGTCAAAACTATGTTCATTTTCAGCCAGATTTCAGGAACAATGTATAAAACTGTAGTACATTCATTGAATATAGATTAAAGCTATTTTTCAGAAATATAATCATTCCTACTGCAGTCAAGCACAGACAACAAGTCAACAAGATTATATGTCTGGTGCAAAATTTTCCATTGCTAAATCTGTAGTCAGTTTGCACCTTGCTTGAAATATTGAACAGCTGGCCTTCAGTCAGTGTGCAGAAAGTGCTATTGTTTTGACTGTACGTCTTGTTCAGGGTGAATTGATGGTGACTTTCACAGTAATTGGATGCATAGCAACAATAGAGCCCTAACAATACATCTGTGCACTTCATTGTGTTCAAATAGAAAATCTATTGTCTCATACTGAGATCGAAACAATACAATATTATGCCTCTCTGTTTGACAGTATCAGTAGTTTTCATACTGCCTAATGTAAATCAGACCACATACAAATGTTGTTCCAACGTGACTTACCATAGATATAAAAACCCAAGGAATATGATCTCGGTGAAATCTGGATAAAAATCTGCTGTCTCAACACAGTGTCATGTAAAATTAATGCTCAACTGTTGGTTGAAGGGATAAATATCGTGTGAGAAAAATAACAGAATACTGAGATCTATAGCTGAAGCAGTTCTAGGTGAGCTTTATTGGTCTTGGACAATGGTGAGCTCTGCAGGTACTGTATGGCTTTGGGCTACAGTGAGGGGAAAATATGGATTGTTTTAGTGATTAAATTTTGCACATTTGTCTTTTGTTTTTCTAAATAAACTTTATTTCTATAGAAAAAAATTTGAAAAGGTAAACAAATTGTACATGTACATAATCGGGGTGGGGGGTGGGGGTGCTGCAAACATATTGTGCCAGGTGTTAATATAATAGATGCTTCCATTGGAGGAGAATTTCACACAAAAATAGGTAAAAGTTCCTAAATTATATATATATATAGGTTTAGTAAGATACAGTTAGAAAGTTCATAAGATTCCACAACGCACACTCAAACTAATGATATGGAATGTAAGGTAGAAGACATTAGTCACTTGAGAAGAGTTACAGAACGACCCGAAAGCAGCAGGTACAACAGTTATAGAAAGAAGAAATAAGCAATGAACTGCACTGTAATCATCCTCAGTCAGACATGAGGCAAAGCAAAGCCCAAAATCTAAACATCTAAAATCTACACAAACATTTTGACAAAATTCAGAACTTTTCTGGAACAATATACTCAGACAAAACAAAAACAGAACTCTTCTGCAATACATTTTCTCATCATGTTTAGAGAAAGAAAGGTGGTGTGTAATAACAGCACACACAGTGTTTAAAGTGTTGGGCTTGTGATCAGACAGTTGTGAGTTTGATTCCAGGTCCACCAAATTGCCACTGTTGGGCCCCTTAGCAAGGCTCTTAACCCTTAATTGTTCTGTTGTAGAGACAATAATAAAAAGAGCCAAAATTAAACCACCATGCTGCAAAAAACTAATTACTTTATACAGTGGACATCTTGAAGCTGTAATTGGCAACAGCTATGCAACAAACTAATGCTGGTAATGTGTGGTGTTCATATTTTTTCCCGGACCTATTTATTTTTTTAAACATATTTTTGCTAATACTTATAAATACATCCTGTACACCCAGATCACATTTTCCACATATTAACTTGGCACAGGTTTTACGCCTGATGCCCTTACTGATGCAGCTCTCCCATTTTTTTTAATTCAGGCTGATTTGGCTCCCTGCCTGGGAATCGAACCCAGGTCACAGCGATGAGAGTGCAGGATCCTGCCGCTGGATCACTAGGAGGTCGTATACATTATATACATTACATACATTACACTCATGGTCTATATAATCACTGTACTGTTTGGATGGTTTGTGTATTCAAATACTGACCTCACATGTAAGCTTTCAATCAGCATCTTTGCTCATTACTGTGGATTAAAGCATTTGCCAAACAATTAAATGAGTTATGTTAGTACTGGTTCAGTACTGGTGTCCCCTTCCAGGGCCTGTTCCTGCCCTATGCCCAGTGTTACCTAGAATAGCCATCTAAACCCTGACCTGGATTTTCTGGCACTTACAAATGAGTGATGAATCTACCAAAACAACTCAAGATGTCAATAGGCATTCTATGGCATTTTTCCAGCACATAAAAATAAATTAGAAATGGTATGATTTAGCCAAGGCTCTATCTGAGACTCTTCCATGATGCAAAATGAAAGTTCTGCAGATGCCTTACCCACAAATTAGAGAGAATCATAGGTCACCGATGCCAAAGAAATCCATCACAGCTTATTATTTGGAAGGTAATTATTTCTGCATCAGATACAAAGGCGGCCAAAATGTTGAAGTAGAGGGGATTAGTGATGGCAATGTTCCACTGTTATCACTGGCCACAGGGGAAACAGTGCACAAAGAAGGGAATTGGCAGGCTTTCATTATCTCTGGGGGGAAAATAAAATGAATAGATAAAGATGGGATTCTGTGAACCTGTGTGACGCTTTACATAAAAATGAAACTATTTGCAGTTGCAGCTGTTAAGCACAGAGTTAATCGAACACAGAGTGTCTGAGAAGATTTAGAGGTAATTCGGAGATTTTCCACTACGTTTCTTGCATGAACGTCGTCGTCTCATCGATTCTAGACAAAGAATCATATCAGAGTGTTCAGTACAGTGTTCAGACTGGTTAAGAGAAGTGTTTGCAATATTCTAAACATATCTGCTGTAATGTTTGCTTTACAATATTATTAGAACACGCTTACACAACTTTCGCAGTTAGACAAACACACTATGGCAACTAGTGTTGTTATTTCTGTGGCTAAAGCAGTGAGAAAATTTCAACAGATTTCTACATATTCTAAAATACACAATGTCTATGTGGAGATCACTTGTTCACTGTCTCTGTGTGGGTTTCCTCTGGGTTCTGTTTTCTCCCAGGAGGTAGACTGTCTATGATAACTTGCCCCTAGATATGTGAATGGGTTCATTTCATTTTTTTAGCCCTTAGTTCTGTGTTGTCTAAGGTAGCTCTTTGTCTTTATGTAGCACTACAGGGGTTTGTTTTTCTTCATTTCACTGCGCTACATTTGTACTTGGTTAAAATGACAATATAAGCTTCTTGAATTGACTGGTTTGTAAAAGTGTGTGTGTGTGTGTGTGTGTGTGTGTGTGTGTGTGTGTGTGTGTGTGTGTGTGTGTGTTTACATGGGGCCCTTTTATGGCCTAATATATGTGCTCATTATAGGCTCCAGACTGTCCACCAGAACCCCAACCAGGATAAAGCCTAATCTTAGCAAACATCACTCTAATAACCAACTAAACAAGGAGCAGATAAAGAGCAGATAACTAACACTGACATAACCTTTATGTCATGTGCTTAATTATGTCCTTTATTTCCTAATATCTAAAACCGGTGACATTCAGTTAAATGTCTTGGTATTATTAAATTATTACATCGAAATAATGAACCAGTTCTATGGTATTTTTATGGTTAGTTTTCTTTTTATTAAGCACTAATGCAGTTACAACTAAATCCCCAGGAATCTCTTGTAAAATTTCCTCTGTCTCTTATTATTAGTCTTCAATATAACCAATAGGATTTTTAAACCTGCATACATATTTCTATACATTTTATGCATGTCAAATAAAAAAAAGCTTATTTTACTTTCAGATCATTTTATGTATTTCATTATTTGGCAGTAGACCAAGACTATTTTAAGCTTAAATGGCAGAATATGAACATTACAGTGAAATTTATTATAATGAAATATATGCAATGAATTTGATTATACTGATATTTTCACTTGCTCAGATTTAGTTTTCCTTTTTTTCCTCTTTTGCACCGCATGTTATAAACAAGCTAACTTTTCTTATCGATGTCCGAAAACTGAAAGATGAAGCGGTTCACTATTAGGTCATTATTCTGAAGCCGTCCCAATCCATTCATCATTCCACTGTCTACCTGACTGATGTCCAGAGGCCTAATTTGGGTGGTTTCTGGTCAATATATGACAATCTGAGCAATTGTAGTAGTAGATGAATTGCCTGGAGACTGTTGAGACCTCTAAGTAACCCTCATGATGGGAATCTGCTATAAATAGAGCAGTAAAAGCGGACATATTTAAATAATATTCAGGCTTTCACTGTCCCATGTGTATTTGCGTGTGTGGAGTTGATTTGAGAGTCGTGTACTGTGATGATAGGAGCAGACAGATGCCTTGCTTATTAGCTATGCTATTAAAGCCAGTTGTGTGTGTGAAAGAGAGATAGAGAAAGATGGAAGGAGAGGGGGGGGAGTCTCCCTTGCCTGTCTTGTACAGCACAGGAGCTTGTATGAGTGCTTTTCTGGGTCAGCTGCCTCTAAAGCGTGCCGTTATCAAAGTCCTGCACAAGTCTTTGTCTTTCATCAGAAGAAGACTATTGTCTGGCGAGCAGCGTCTCTGTGATGCTGATGGCTTCACTCTTACTTCATGATTTTAATTATCCCCTATGAGACCACAGCAGTTTGTCACAAGCTCGTCAACAATCCCTCTGAGGTCTGTGAATACTGCATGTGTACCTCTTACTCCTCCCCTTCTCACCCAGCTTTTCCCTCCATCATCGCTTCCACCAAGCTAGCGTTTCTTAGCCGTCTCCAACTCAAATCAATGTTACACACAGACAGACAGCTCAGGAGTCAAACTCCGGTCACCGTTCTCTCATGCATCATCCGAGATCAATAGGAGGTTGGAACATTTGGGTGAATTTTAACCAGCTTTTCAGCTTCATAACTTGATGTGAAAGGAGGAAGAAGGGAGAAGGGGAGAATTTTTTATGCGCTCAGGAGACGAAGTTTTTTTTCTCGTGCACTTGAATTTACATTTGAGTTCATCTTAAAGTCTTCTAATCAATTTAGTTGCAAGTATTCTAGACAGACATATTAAAGATGAAACATGATCTATCAATTAAAATAAATAGATAAATAAATAATGATAAAAATTCAATAAAAATTAGGGTGCTGAGGTCAAGGTCTGATTTGAGTTTGAAAATATCACAAGTGTTAAATACAGTATGTATAAATACAAATATATATAAATATATAATGTAAACACAGCAACTGGAATGGCTCAGAAAAGATTATTATTAAGTCAATGTGCAAAATAGTGATCTTGTTAAACTAGAATCTTGTATGGCAAAAAAGTCGTTTTTCCATTCTTAATAAACTTGATAAATTCTTCAGCCACTTCGGCTTTCTCATAAAAAGTGTCGTTGGCTTGAAACTGTTTTTACATTTAGCAGACACCCTTATCCAGAGTGACTTACAACTGAGCAACTGAGGGTTAAGGGCCTTGCTCAGGGGCCCAGCTGTGGCAGCTTGGTGGACCTGGGGTTCGAACCTATGACCTTCCGATCAGTAGCCTAACACCTTAAACCACATCCGCATTTTTAAGACTGCTATAGTATATTTGTGTAACATTATACATTATTTGAATGGACAATAAAAGCTTCTTGACTTGACTTGACAAGCTAGAAAAGAGTAGAAGGCTTTTATTTTTGTCACATATACATTACTACACAGTATTATTTCAGGGTCTGCTATGATACAGTGTCCCTGGAGCGGTGAGGGTTAAGGGCCTTGCACAAGGGCCCAACAGTGGCAGCTCGGCAGTGCTGGGGCTTTAACTCTGATCCTCCACCTAGAGCCTTAACTGCTTGAGTGAGACACCACTGCAGCTAAAATAAAATAATTAAATGTATGATTTAAAGATTCTGAATCATTTCTACATTCAGTTTCTGAACAAATTTGATTATTTTCAAAATATTTTAATAATATCGTGTATGATTGTAGCATTTGATTAATAAGTAAATGAAATCCCCAGATGCCTTAAGATGTGTAACACTAATATGCATCATTATTAGACATGTTTCTGAGAAAAAACTCATTAATTAAGTGAGCATGAGGACTCACTAATGGCCATCTAATGCTAATGAGTGACCTGAGTACATAATGCACTGGATCACACAGTGACTGGATTCAGCAGTTTATACTGTAAGCGAAGTCCTTGTTAGGTTACGTACACATTGGGTTTTCTTTTAAAAAGCGCACATTGAATTACTGCTTGCTTTGTTATCTTGATGATTCAATGCCACTGAATTGTTTTTGTATACAGGAGTATATATATAAACTAAATAAAAATGATAAAGTTTGAAATTTATCCAGAGGAGAACGATTTGAGGAAGAAACCTTGAGATGAAAAGGAAACCCACCATAATCTGGGTTACACCAGAGACAGTGATTATAAATAATTCCCTTTCTATAACTGTACACTGTATAAAGTGCAATTGTGTAACCAGAAGCTTTAGAACTAGGAGCTTTAGAACTATGAGTATGAGCAGCACCAGCATTTCTGTAGTCGTTTACTTTTAACATAAATTCCTTCCTGCCAAAATTATGAAAATTTTGAATAAAGAACTGAATGCAAAGCTGACCGCAGCAACTGGAGTCCAAAGCCTGTACTGTACTGAAGTACTGTATCTCCAGGCCATCCACATGGTGTCATTCTCAGGAGCAGTAAGCAGCCTATATGTCATAAAACTCCAAACAGAAGACAGAATGGATTGAGCAGGTCCAGAGATCAGAAGAGGGCAGGAGCATGAGAGAGAGAGAGAGAGTGAGAGAGAGAGAGAGAGAGAGAGAGAGAGAGAGAGTGAGAGAGAGAGAGAGAGAGAGAGAGAGAGAGAGAGAGAGAGAGAGAGAGAGAGAGAGAGAGAGATATGTATTATTATAAGTAATAAAGATTAAAATAAAGATGGGTGAAGAAGTTGTTTACACTCTCTGTAGTTTTAGAGACAAAAAGCAAGTGAGTTGCTTGTTTGACCTTGTATTATTCCATGCAGCCACAATTAAAGTAGGACATCAAATCACATCCGGGGGATTAAAATAGTCAAGTAGTTATTTGTAATTACACTGTGACTTTATTACACTGTGACTTTGGAATAGTAGCGGTGGGATATTTTCACCCAAGGTGTCTTTCATTTCCTTACATTTTCTCAACAGTTCTTATTTGACCTGACTGGTCAAAAGGTTGATAAAATAAATGAATAAACAAACAAACAAACAAACAAATAAATAAGTAAATAGATAAACAAACAAACAAATAGATAGATAGATAGATAGATAGATAGATAGATAGATAGATAGATAGATAGATAGATAGATAGATAGATAGATAGATAGATAGATAGATAGATAGATAGATAGATAGACAGACAAACAGACAGACAGACAGACAGACAAATAAATAAATAAGGTGGGCACGGTGGCTTAGTGGTTAGCATGTTCACCTCACACCTCCAGGGTTGGGGGTTCGATTTCTGCCTCCGCCTTGTGTGTGTGGAGTTTGCATGTTCTCCCCGTGCCTCGGTGGTTTCCTCTGGGTACTCCGGTTTCCTCCCCCGGTCCAAAGACATGCATGGTAGGTTGATCGGCATCTCTGGAAAATTGTCCGTAGTGTGTGAGTGTGTGTGTAAGTGAATGAGAGTGTGTGTGTGTGTGTGTGCCCTGCGATGGGTTGGCACTCCGTCCAGGGTGTATCCTGCCTTGATGCCCGATGACGCCTGAGATAGGCACAGGCTCCCCGTGACTTGAGAAGTTTGGATAAGCGGCAGAAAATGAATGAATGAATGAATGAATGAATGAATGAATAAATAAATAAATAAATAAATAAATAAATAAATAAATAAATAAGAAAGAAAGAATTCTGAAAAATTTTACTTTTAGGACTTTGGTGTGATTGAAAAAAACAAAAACTGGCAGCAGCACTTTTTAAAAGCAGACACATTCCACTCATTCCATCTATCCGATTACATGTTGAACTGGTGATTAAAAAAACACCAAGTTTGGATTGAAAGCACACTCAGCCAGGTTTATTATTAATAATCACACACCATATTACTTTAGCAAAAGGCCTAAAGTAATAACATCTTTAATATATGTGGAAAATGTTTGACAGCATGTTTATGTCTGAATTTTTAATGTAATTACTTGGAGCCAAACTACAGTTTCATGAACTAACACAGCGATCAGTCACCATAAATCTAAAAGCACCTCAAAGTGTGATGACGCCCTTGTAAGCTACTATTCTTATTCCAGTAAGATCACCTTGGTAAGAAAGAATTGATTGATTCCATTCAATAAAACAACAGCCATTAAGCATCTGAGAGCATAAAGAATCAATGATGATGGATGTCTAAGAGCAGAGACTATGCATTAAGGAAGTACATAATTGTCAAAGCCAGTCAGCTCCTAAATAAATAGTGGAGTTGATAATCATATCAGTCAGGGACCAATCAATTCAAACACATTTTCAGGTGATCTATTGATTTGGTGTATAATACAACAATCCAGTTCAAGAAAAAGCCAGTTGTGTGTGTGTGTGCGTGTGTGTGTGTGTGTGTGTGTGTGTGTGTGTGTGTGTGTGTGTGTTTGCATGGTTAAAGATTTCTCTTCCGAGTCCCTTTGTTTAAGAAGCAAGAACATTAAGATATCTGAATGAGCATTGAAACGCTGATTAGAAAAATGTGGCTTAGCAAGCGTTTGCTAATGAGCAGTGTGGTGTTCTCGTTTATCTAAAGTTCTTCCCCGAACCTGCCTCATTCGTCACCCTACTCCCATGACTCTCTCCAGCTGAGAACAAACGAGGCTGAGCGTGAAATGTCTCTCCTTCCCGGCTCCCAGCGTGGAGGTGTGTGGGCAACCTCACAGTGTTCGTGGCAGCTGCAGCAGAACACACACACATGATCCACACACTGAAGGTATCTCTGGAGGACACTCTTGTAGCACAGGCATCTTTTTGTTTTGTTTTTTAACTGCAGTAAGCACAGAAGGGGATTTCTTGCAGAAGCCTGGTCATTTTAATTAAGATCCATTGAAGTGTCATTGCAGATCTGCATATTAATTAAAACCAGGAAAAATAATAGCGCCCGGTCCACACCATAAAAATACAGAGTGATGCAGATATTGCATAGAAAATGTGGCTGGTTATTAGCTCTAGGGACAATTAATTAAAAATGCATATTATCCAGATAGGAGAAAGAGAACAACCGTGCAAGGAGAAGGGCTTGGGAATGTTGATGTGCTTTAATCCTGTAGACAAAGGAAGAAAATAAGTTCAGTTATTTCACTTGCAGTAAGTCAAACAAAGGATAAAAGGGCTGTAAGGAAGCAAGCTTATAAAGATGAATATAATAACGTAACGACGGAGTTTTATGAATTATTTTCATACTTTAGATGTACATTTCAAAAAGTTGCAGCATAAAAGGGTGTGTGAAAGAGAGAGAGAGAGAGAGAGAGAGAGAGAGAGAGAGAGAGAGAGAGAGAGAGAGAGAGAGAGAGAGAGAGAGAGAGAGAGAGAGAAATTGTGAGGCAGAGAGATGAGAGAAAGACAGACAGACCAAGATAGATTATGACTGGGAGAAAGAGATGGAGAGATATTTTTTAGTGACTGAGTGAGTGGCAGAGACAGAGAGATACTATGTGCAAGAAAGAGACAGATATTTTGAATTAGAGAGAGAGAGAGTGAGTGAGAGAGAGAGAGAGAGAGAGAGAGAGAGAGAGAGAGAGAGAGAGAGAGAGAGAGAGAGAGAGAGAGAGAGACTATATTTCTCTTTCTCTATACCTCTTTTGAATTTGCTTTGGCAATACAAATGTGTAATTATTTGTCAATCCAATAAATTGCAGAAAAGCTGAAAGCTGAAAGTGGGAACAGAGAGAGAGAGAGAAAGAGGGAAGTTATGAAAGAAGGAGAGGAGAGTTTTCTTCACCCTCCCCATTCCTCTCCTCCGTCTCTTACTGCACTGATTGAAGAAGTGTGTCTGTGAATTCTCAGCCTCTATAAACATCCTCCGGGAGGTCATTGACAGGTGGAGTGTGAGCATGCACACACACACACACACACACACACACACACACACACACACACACACACACACACACACACACACACACACGCACACACACGCACACGCACACACACGCACATGCACACACAAACACACACCAGACTGGAGCAGCACAGCCAATCTCACTCTGACATATCACAGACCTGTGGGTCGTGCGCTGTTCACAGAGTTATAGAGCTCATGGCAGTATGTGAAAGCCCTCTCTCTACCTTTAGACATATTTTTTGGCCCTGATTCACAACAGAGACACAAATATTCAGTAAACTTGAGGATTTTATGAAGGTCTTACAATCCCTACCATGTTCTGCTCTCCCTGCAGGCGGTGTGTATCACAGTTCCTGGGCACCAAGGTCACGTAGCTCATAAACAATCTCTCCGTATAAGTGCCCATTCTCATAACAACTTTCATAATTAAACCTCCCTTGCATGTCGTCATGGCAACCAGGTCCTACTTGATGCCATGCAGAGACTGAAATAATATTTCCTCAGTGAATGTTTTTATTATGTCCATTTAACACGGGCCACTGTGGCATTTCTGTCAAGACAAGAATAAAAGAACACTGTGCACGCATTAATGACTCATTAACGATTCAACCGTCATTTGCCGCAGATGAGTCGCTGCATGAATGATACAGAATCATTCACATCGCTTAATCTATTTTAAATGCAAAAAAAATTGGGATTTGCGGTTTAGAAGCAAAATGTACATTTAATCAAATATAAAACACACGGAATATGTGATGAATCATTCTCCTTTGATTTCAGAGCCTACACAGCAGAAATATATTAACGAACAATATTAAAGAAAGTTTTCTACCTCGTTGTAATCTATCCATCCATCCAGTATCCTGCTTAATACACCACTGGGTTGTAGGAAACTTGTAGACTTGTAGTGGAGGAAACTAGAATACCTGGAGGAAACCCCTGAGGCAGAGGGAAAACACACTTGTCTACAGCAGAAGCAGGAATCGAACCTGAATCGTTCATATTTAGTGTAACTCATTCTCAATTTACAAAAAAAAAAATAAATCACTTTGGAAATGAATCGTGAATCAAATTGCTGTAACTTCAAACACGTCTAGAAGGCTTACGATTCAGATCTAATAGACTGTACAGATCATATTCAGACGATTTCTTTAAGAAAAGAGAGCGCGTAACAGCCATAACTTTAAGATGTATTGCACTAAAGCACTATAGATCTGCTTCAGGCCGTTCATGACTTCTACAGGAACATTCAGCTACTATTTTGAATGATCACATGACCTACACACAGACACACGCATAGAAATGGCATCACTGGAGCATCTCAAAGGCTCTAAACACTCTAACCTTCTTACACAGAGGTAGACAAGTTAATGGGATATCCAAAATAGTGGTTTCATCCCTCAGAGTACTGTAGCGCTAAACAGATAAAGAGATTATTTCTGATAATCAGTGGAACATAAGCAGGAGGGTGTGACAATAGGGCGAGCGCCGCTCAGGTGTAATTATTCAATAATAAGAGATGCATCCTCTAAGGACTCCTCAATATCCTCAGTGCACCTTGGGGAAAATCTGCTCTTACACACGCCTGAGCTGAAAATACAGTGAGTTGTAGAGCTGTAGATGAACTTAAGACATGCTGGATGAAGTCCCACATAGATAATTGGGTTCCTCTAGAGGCAGGGCTGTAGGTTGAGATGTTGTCATCAGATAAACCAGGAGAAACTCTTACTGTGCTGTTACAAGAAATAAACTCACAGTCATAGATCACTTTTCTCATCCAGCAAAGGTGAGAAATTATTCTTGTGCAAGGAATAAGTATGTTTTAATGCTCAATTCCCTTGTTAGAAAGATGTCAGGATGTTAATTCCCGATTCTATAAGAGCAGCTTTGAGCTAGGACATTGCTGGCTTCAATGCAAAGCACAGGTTTGATAAACTGCTTGAAAAAATTAAGGGAACATTTATATTGCATGTTGGATCTCAATAAATGAAATATTAACTAAATCTTAAGTTATGTACCTTGTGTAATACTTTAAGAACAAAATGATGTGAAGATGATCTGCTTTCAAGATACTACAGAAAAATCACAGTAAAAAAACTGAAATTGCAGGCTGATATAACTTACATGAAGCTCATCACAACAAATGGGCATCACTGAAAAGGTCTTGACATGCTCCTGGTTCTGAGATGGTGGATGGTGTCCTTGGGGATCTCCTCCCAGACCTGGATCAGGGCATCAGTTAGCTCCTGGACACTCTGTGGTGCTACTTGGCAGCTTTAGATGATAATTTTGTAAGTCTCTGGCAGTTCTGACAAAGGACCAGATCGTCCCTCTCCAATGGTCCTTGTGTAACATCCAGTCTCCGAGTATCTTCTCCATGCTCTTGAAACTGTGTGGGGAAACAATCCAAAACTCCTTGAAGCAGGATGTGTACAGGTTTGCCATCATGGAGGAGCTGCACCACCTGAGCAACCTGACTGGGTTGATGGTATTGCCTCACAAGGACCCTATCAAAACACAAAACTAGACACAAATCAGTCAGGAAGGAGAAGAGAGTAAGTCAAATCATTTCCTGTTTTTTGGGTTTACCTAGTTGTTGTTTCTCAAGTGAAACTGTGTTCACTTTCATTTGCACCAACGCAGGTAAAACTTCACATCACAATCACTTATGCTTGCTAGCTGGACAGGTTGATATTCCTGATGTTGAATTGACTTGGTTGTATTGTGTGATGATTAAGTATTCCCTTAATTAATGTATTTAATATATGAATGTATTAACGATGGAGGGCACGGTGGCTTAGTGGTTTGCACGTTTGCCTCACACCTCCAGGGTTGGGGGTTCGATTTCCGCCTCCGCCTTGTGTGTGTGGAGTTTGCATGTTCTCCCCGTGCCTTGGGGGTTTCCTCCAGGTACTCCGGTTTCCTCCTCCGGTCCAAAGACATGCATGGTAGGTTGATTGGCATCTCTGGAAAATTGTCTGTAGTGTGTGAGTGTGTGAGTGAATGAGTGTGTGTGTGTGTGTGTGTGTGTGTGTGTGTGTGTGCCCTGCGATGGGTTGGCACTCCGTCCAGGGTGTATCCTGCCTGGATGCCCGATGACGCCTGAGATAGGCACAGGCTCCCCGTGACCCGAGGTAGTTCAGATAAGCGGTAGAAAATGAATGAATGAATGAATGAATGAATGTATTAACGATACATTGTGATGTTGTACAATGGGAAATCTGCAGCATTCAGAAATCTCTATGAAGTCTATAATACAGTCATTTCAGCATGGACCAGAATCTCGAACAAAATCCATGCCATGAAAACCTTTGGTGAAATGGTGAGGTGGAGACATTGATTTTGGATTTTTGAAAGAAGTCTAAAACAATCAGAAACATGACCAACTGCTATTTATATATTTCAAGAGAGAGAGAATAAAATAAAGGTTTTAGGGAACTGCTCATACTGTAGCTGCTCTAACATAGTGTTAAGAGGAACTCATGATGTTCCCCAACATTACTTGTAGCTATAAACAGATAAAAGTTACGTCATTGTTCTTTAATATACAAAAAAAATTCCAATCGTCTTCAAATTGCTGTGGTATGAGAATATAAAACAGTTCAGGATGTGCAGTTAATTAACTTCACGTGAGAACACTAACGCTTCTAGGTTTCAGAGTTACTTCACACGCTCTTGTCTTTGATCGCCTTCCTACAACCCTGTTGTTTTATATTCATGACTTACAACCGTATTTACAAGTTATTTTACCGATATAATAAAGCTGCCAATATAATAAAGCTGCCATGTCAATAAGGAGAAATGTAGTTAAACCGACTCACTAACTGTAGGTGTCTTTCTGACAGTGTATAATTCTCCACCTGACTGAGCATCTGCTCAAATGTAGACAAACAAGCTGCGGAAACGTAAAAGTTGGATGAAGTTACAAGTCAATGCTTGTAACGATGACAAAATTAGGAGTTTTTTGTAACGGCATCAAGACCTCGAGATAAACGTTCACAAAACGTGTAACAGCAATGGCAAAAAAAAAAAACACTCAGCCTTACAGATCAGAGGGCAAATGATCAGGCTAATTTATGAACAATTCAGAAAGGTTATGTTTTATTTGTGGTGTTATTGCTATCTTTTGATGCAATACATGTCTGTATAAATAGGTTGTAGGTTAGGTTTTATCTTGTCACTTACTTTTCACATTTTCCCGAGAACCAGGACGTGATCAGTAATCAGTATTACACACACCAGAGGTTACATGGTTTGGTCAAAAATGAAGATCAAGAGCTCATAATTGCTGTAATTTTGACATGACATGAACAAACTGAGACATTATTAGAAGAAGCATCAACCCTGTGAGGATTCTGAAGGCATCTAGAGATTGTACCAGCTCCGGTTTTGTTTCCGCTTCATGAAGATTTCAGACATTCAAAGAGAAGATGCCAACTACGTGTGGTCTTTGAGGACAACAACCTCCTAATCAATACACAATTGTCAGACTGTATCTGACTGTAGAAAGGACATTATTCATAATAACACTCTCTGGTGTTTATAACAGTTTATAATCACACCCTCCAGTGTCTCCCAAATGAGGATGAGGTTCCCTTTGAGTCTGGTTCCTCTCAAGGTTTCTTCCTCTTCCTTCTAAGGGAGTTTTTCCTCACCACAGTCGCCTCAGTCACCTCAGGCTTGTTCATTGGGGATAAATACAAACATGTTTAAATACGAGTTCAATATTAAACTTTTGTATTATATTAATCTTTGTATAATATTCAACTTTTATTTGTACTATATTACTATATTGAGACAATGTCCATTGTTAAAAGCGCTATACAAATAAATTTAGAATTGAATTGAACTTTATGAGACCTGGAGTGAGGGGTAACTTTTACTGATGCAAAAGACATAAGTCTTAAGCTACAACTAACACTGTCTGGGTTCATAGTCTTACTGTGACCAGTAAATGTGCAGTGGATGCTGCTTAAGCTACTTTGTTGTATCATTGCTTATTAAATTAGTTTACATTTAGTCAAGCTGTTGAGCTTCTGCCAGCATAAACAGTCATTAACTGTTTCCATATAACTAGGAAAGAAAGGTGAATTGTGCCAGGACAGAACAGTGATAAATGGGGTATCTGGAGATTTTCATGCTGCAAGGAAAAAGGAAAGTGTGACATAGGACTCAAACAAGAGCTATGTGCGTGAAACATTTTATGGGCCGGATACATTTGCAAGTCACAGAGAACTGGGCTACGGTCCAGTATCATCCTGTAGACACTGCAGCAACTGTTAGGATCCAGAAATGTAGGAGAAGCACATAACAGAACAGAGCAAGCTTAATACTGGAGAATTAAATGGAGAATTGCAGTTCACAGCCTGAAGTTTATTATTCTAATGACAGCACATTCCAAAGTGTTTTAGTCCACTAGGACATAAAAATTAGCCAATGATTATGTTTTATTGCACGAGGTATCGACGAAAACGTTTCTTTTTTTATCTATTTGTAAGTATGCATAATGTCTGTGAAAGAAGTTAGATATCGCTTACATTATAGCAGCTATAAACATCCATTTCTAAAGTCAAGGCAAGAAGCTTTTATTGTCATTTTAACCACATAGAGCTGCTGCAGTATAGAGTGAAATTAAACAGTGTTTCTTCAAGACCCTGGTGCTACATAGAACAACCTAAAGCTACATAAAACAACACAGTGCTAAGGACTTAAAGTAAGTTGTCCTAGCCACATAAACAGCGGTTAAGATGTCCAAAAAATCTGTAATTTTGCGATGGAGGTATTCTCTCTCCCCTGTCAATCATAGTGACACTGGCCAATCACATGTGTTTGTGAGCTCAGAGCTTCACCCTTTCCGATTGGTAGCTGGGCATGTGATAGTAGAAAGCTGTGTAGAAAGAGCAAATTAGGGAGAAAAATAATTAAAATAACGCTTTGATTTACCTTGAAGCCTGGACTACTGTCAGAGCTGCTCTTATAGAAACGTAACAACTTCTGACCAATCAGATTTGAGAACAGCACCGTGGTTTAAAACTAAAATAAGTTATTATTTATAACCTATAACGCACAAGTAGTAGGACTGTATAATCATAGCCTATGGGAATGTTATTATATCAGACGCCTGATCCAGGTTTGTCCTTCTAATAGCTGATTAACACTAAAGATTTTCAGTTACTAATGATCCAGTACAGGAAATGAGGCAGCCATTATGAGCTTCCTAGTGCACGCAACCTTCTTTTGTTCAGCCGTCTGTTGTGCGTTAAGGTAAATGGATGAAGCAATAAGCCAGAGGATCATTCTGTAGATATGCAAGATGAGTGCTATTAGTGTGAGATAAGGTCCTTGGCAGTTACAGTGTAGTCCTGGATAACAAAAGAGACAACAGAGCAAGGCTGGAAAAATGAGGGCAGGTAAAGGCGAAGGAGGAGGGGAAAGGGACATAACATATAGATAGCATTCCTGTATAGCATAGTGGGTGGATGTAGGAAGAAAGAGAGACAAAGAAAGAGAAAAGAAAAGAAAAATTAAGCAGACCGATGGAAAATATACACCCAGACAGAAACAAAGGGCCATAGTTGTGTCAAAAACAGGAGAGGAAGTGATGGAAAAGTGTGGTGCATCTCTGAGAAAGTCCTGATCAAAGCTTACCCCATTTTCATTCCTCTCTTCCCTTTGATGGATATATTTTTAGAGTTCCAGAGCTCTCATGAGCACAAGATGAGCTATATATCAAATATTCTGTGTAATCTGCCAGAACCCAGCCAAACTTTACTTTCTCTCTAAACTGATCACTGATATGCCATCACTGACTACTGACGAGAAAAAAAAAAGCACATCACTTCATCCCTTATTAAACACGCTCCATTTATTCACTATTTTCTTATCGCCCAAAAATAAGAAGGAAACAAATCAAAAGGCTTGTTCGTAAACACACGATTCACAAGGATCCAAATCGGAAAGCAAGGAAAAGAGAAAAGAGAGAAAGAGCAAAAGAGAAAAGGAGAACGAAATAAATGAAAGGAAAGAGAGAGAACAAAAGAAAGAAAAAACAGACAAAGTCTTGCAGCATGTTTTTTTAAAAGAACTTTCGTTAAATGGTAATGTAGCTACCGCATTTCCTCACTGACTGTGTGTCGTGTGCGTTTGCTGTGTGTGTATGTTGTGTGTGTTGCATGTATCTAGTGTGCTTTGTGTGTATTTGCTCTATGGATGTATTGTGTGCATGCAAAAAAAAATACTTCCATTATTTTTTCATACATCTCTATGGATCACATCTGTAGTGATCGTCACGAATCATTTCAACATGTTTCACTGTATTGACAAAAGAAAAAGAAAAAACTTGTTTCACTCAATCAATCGGCGCTTAAAATATGCCACTAAAGAACACAAAACCACAGCCACTACACTCGAGCGGCAGAGTTTCAGAGCGAGATAGATGTGAGGCGAAGTTGTTATTGAGTTTTGTTCAACAGTAAGGCTTTATGATTAAAAACTGACCATGTCTCCACAAATATTTCCATCTAAAAATCAAACCAGTCTCTGAAGACTGGAAGTGTGCAGATAAAGAGCTGAATTTTCCAACACTTTTAACTGAAGGATTCACATCTAGGGTTGCAAAGGGGCAGAAAGTTTCCGGTAAATTTCCGGAAACTTTCCACAGGAACTTAATCTGGGGAATTTTGGAAATATTCCAAAATATTTGGCTGTCATCAAATGATCTGTGCATGTGATAACACTCCTAATTTACTGCTTATAAAGACTTAGTAAGGTAGTTATTAAGTTTAGATATTGGGTACAATTAAGAATATAGAATAAGGTAATGCAGAATAAGGCATTCATATGTGCTTAATAAGTACTAATAAATAGCCAATATTCTATTAATATTGCTAATAAGCAACTAGTTAAATGACCCTAAAATAAAGTGTTACTGTGCATGTTTAAGAATTTAAGTACATGCAGGGGGTTTGGCCTCAATGGCCTTCCAGTAAGCAGTGTGCTGTGTGCAAGTGACCGAGGAACCCAGGGTACAAATTCAACTTAAATTGCATTAAATCTTGTTGTTTTAAACAAAATTATGCTGCAAGATTTTTTTTGAACTACATTTAAGTTCCTTGTTATAGACAACTCTGCATTTTTTAAATTCCCAGTTTATTTCCATATATTCCCGTTAATTAGTTTCCAGCCTTGAAAGCTCCCAGAATTTTTTTAGAAACAAATAAAGTAGCTTAATTGTATGTTGCCCTTAGACTTCCGTTATAAACGAGTAAACAGCTGTTGAATTTCTGTTCTATAATAATCACATTTATACCGCAAATTCAGAAACAGAGATTAAGTCAGAAAATACAGGATTATTCCTTAAATTCAAACGTCTTTATTGTACAATCGGACAAGGTGCAGCTCGACATAAGGAATAGTACGATGGACGTATAATAGACGTAGTCTAGGTCATCATGAAGGCCAAAATTTCAGCAAAGCCTACTAATTATCGACCGGTTTTTAATATTAGAGTATCACGTTCTTGGTGTGACAGGTCAGTGTAATCAGCACCACATCCCAGTTCTGATATAGAGTATATACAAGAATTACACATCATGAATTTCCACTGACTTCAGCAGTTTGAATAAGGTGTTGGACCACCACGTGCCACCGAAAGACCTCCGGTGTATCTTGACGATGATGACAATGACAATTTATTTATATAGCACGAATAATTTCAACTTGCGTCGACCAACGTGCTTTCCTTTACGTCATTAAGAACAGAAAAAACACACAACAAACAAACAGAAAATCGTACAAACATCCCATCAGCCATATGCTTTTGAAAATAAAAATGTCTTTAGCCTGGACTTAAAAATATTTAGAGAAGAGGCTTGTATAATGGACAGTGGCAAGGCGTTCCAGAGCCTGGGGGCAGCAATACAAAGAGCACAATCTTCCCTGCACTTAAGCCTCGACTTTGGAGTAAACAATAGATCCTGGTTGGAAGACTGAAGGGATCTATTAGCATGAATCTAGTTTAGATCTTCAAATGGGTTGGTATCTGATGCTCGCCAGCTACAGAACATAATTAACATTATTGTGACTCTTATCACACGCTTCAGTGAGGCCCGGGGCCCTGTGAATTGGGGGCGGAGTCATCCTGAAAAAAGACCACCCCCATTAGATGAGAGATGTTTAAACACAGGGTCAAGTCGATCAGTGAGAAGAACTTTACACCGGCTTACAGACGTGTTTCACTCTAACAGGAAAAGCAGATATATAAATCATGTTAACAAAATATAAATAAATGCACCACTGTGAATAACAAAGGCAAAAAGTCACCGTGAACAAATGTGAGGATATTTTGACTGGACATTCTCTACATTTTTCCCTTTGCAGTTCTCATCAGCTCTGTACTGGTCTGTTTCTTTGTTCTCTTTTTGTTTTTGTTGTTTTCTGCTTCTCACCACAAGGTGGCAACAGGAAAACCATCAAAAACCACAACACGTCAGTTGTCTCATATTATACCGAGTCTCTCTCCATATTTATGTGCCTTTGCATGTGTGTAAACATGTGTGTGACCATATGTGTGAATAATTCTTTTTCTTCAGCCCAGTAATCGCAAGATTGAATTTACTACCTCTTATCAAATTAAGCCTGTAGCACTAACCTGTTTCCTTAAAACACAATTAAATATGTAATTAAGTAAACACACCCACATCTTAAAGTCATACAGAAAATTTAGATGATTATACGAGTGTGGTGTGCTGATTTTAATAAGCGTTAAGGTCCAATTTAATTTTTAACTGCCTTGAGTAGAGTTTGTGGTCATTATCTGCATTTTCCAGCCTAATAACTATGCAAAGCTCTGTTAAAAATACCTACCAAAAAAAAAAACAGACACAGATATTGAATCAAAACAGCTATGGATACATAATTTAATCAAATGCTGCCCTCCTATGGCTTCATTTAGTAAGTATCTATGATTAAGTTTTAAAGGGGCTCTTTATCTCAGTCAGATTTCTTGTGGCAGGTAGAAAATAACATCTGGATGGAAGGGTGCAGCAGGATGACATCAGCTCTGCACGACTCATACAGGTACACGTGTACGAGCAAAGTGATGATTTAATAAAATGTGGATGCATTTCTGAAGTAGAGACACAGACATGAGAGAAGAAACTTTCTCTCTCAAAAAGTTATGCCTTCATTAATGGGTAGTCAGCCGTCAGCCAGAGGTGCGAGTGGGAATTTCAGAAGCACAGAGTCATGCTGAATTATTGATGAGCTGCAGAGCCTGGAATAAACAGGCAACGCACTCAACATCCCCGCCTGTTCTCTTGCACAAACAAGTGCACAGAATGCCGGGCATCAACATTTGATGGTTAGAGTGTGGCTAAAGGAGATGAGAGCTGTCCCTCCACTGAGAGAAGTGAATCCTTGTATTAAAAAGAGGAGCTGGAGCTGTGGAGTGTGCTCAAGGCTCATACTGCAGCTCTGCACTGATTGAGCTGTGTGCAACTGAGATCAAAGCACACCATCCTCATCCTCAGCCTCATCCTCACCTCGCTGAAAAAGCAAGATAAGGAGATAAAGAGAAATACAGTACAGTTCGAGAAAGCCTAGTAAACGAGCACAGAAACTCAGCGACCAAGTAGAACCTCTAGGGATGCAACAGTGTTGACTAGACTAGCAGTGTGTGTAGTTAAGTAGTGGAGCTCAGCTCGCATGCAGGTGTGTAAGTGAATGTGTATGTGAACATATGTTTACGCAGGTGTGTGCCTGTGAGGGGCTGCCCTTTTACCTCCCCAAGGGTGCTGGTTTCAGCTGAATGCAGGATGGGATATTTTATCTCAGGCGACGTTCTAATCAATCAGCGTGACTGGGATGGAGGCCCCCAGTGACTGGACTCCTTCTGCCAACCTACTGCCCCTCCACCACACACCATTACTGAGCACCGTTACAGAGTGAACACACACACACACACACACACACACACACACACACACCAAGATTCTGTTTTGTTTGAACATTTTAATAACATTTAACAAATAATAAATAATAAGACATTGTTTACATGCATTTATGATGCTGCCTTATATGAATGTAAACAAGGTCATATATATATATATATATATATATATATATATATATATATATATATATATATATATATATATATATATATATATATATATATAAAGAAAAATGATAATTGTATACAAAACTAAGTCACATTTTTTTACTGACTTTTTAAGATCCTGTTTTTTTGTTTTTTTTTACATTTTACATTTTACATTTAATAAATAATAAATATGCCATTGTTTACATTCATTAATGATGCTGTCATATAAGAGTGTGTGTACAGTGTATATAGCCAAAATCTAATTTCTAACAGAAAATGATTAACAAAAAAACCCCCCATATAATTAATTAATTAATGAATTAGGTAAACAAACATCTCAGCCTGGTTACTGTGGAAACACTCCTCAAAGGTTCCTGAAACTAATCCTGGAAATGTATCTGCAGTGGAGACGTAGGAGTGTGAATTTTGAACACAATTTTGTTTCAGCGACTTAGGATAACAAGATACCTGAAATGACTGCACAGTCATGCACAGTTTGTTGATTCTTTCTGTTTGAACACACTTTCTAACCCTGATAATTAACTGCTGAGATGAATCAGGTGTCTTTGATCGTTAAACTCGGCCGGACTTCAGGAGTTGTGTATTGCATGTCCAAAGGGATGTTTGTTAGCAGTACTTACATTCCAAACAATATGAAATATGCACAATTAGTGCAGTGGCACAGAATACAGACACTCATAAATGATTCAGACCGAGCTCACTAATGACTGTGTAATGAGCTGATGAGTTACTGGTGGAATATAAACATGCTTAAGGAAACACTGCTCTACAGTGAGTCTATCAAAACAGCAAAGTGGTGCCAGGAGGAGGAGGAGGAGGAGGAGGAAGAGGCAGGCAAAAGCTCTCCCAGACTCATTTACAGTCACTGAAAAGTTTCTTAATTAAAATCTGTAGCTCATTTGTGCCATCTGCAATAAAACAGTCAGTGGTTTAGCTCAAAAGCAACGTGACTATTGTTTAGACAAATCAAAGCAACTCGGAAAAGTGAAGAGAGGAAATAACAGGATTATGGGAATTTGTCATATCTAGTTTTTCTCAAGTAAAGGATATTTTTTTAGCTGGTCAAACATTGAAAGATGGTTTGACCCTTTAAATCTTATAAGTATTAATAGTACATGTTCAGGGTTCCCACTCATTTTCAGAGATCATTTTCCAGGACTTTTCCAGGACATTTCAAATTTAGCAATAAAAGACAAGGATCACAGATTCATGGCCTAAAGTAATATGTTCTTCTCTCCAGAAGTCTTAAAAACAATGTACACTCTATGGCTATTAACTATAATTTTAAAGACAATTTGTCATGTGAATGAAATTTCAACATTTATAAAATAAAGAGCGCACATATTAATACCCTTTCCTTTCTCAGGCCAATGCCGTCATGCATGCTTTAGTTGTCATTAATTTTCCAGGACGCAAATTTTAAATAAATGTGACATAAGAACTTCTTAAAGCTAGCCAAGTAGAAGGCATCAATGTAAGAGCCAAATATAGCTTTTTATATAAAGATTTTTGTGTGTGTGAGTAACATTTTTGAAGTGTGACACTTGTATGTTATGCAAACACACACACAAAAAAAAAGCCAGTGCATAATTACTGTATAGTTAGGGAAATTTTGATGGCATGAGTTTTTAAATATGTAGTTAAAACTGTATAAGAAACCTTCAAGGTTAATGTATACTGAAATTTCCCCCTCACCCTTCTGTCAAACACACATC
Source organism: Tachysurus fulvidraco (assembly GCF_022655615.1). Lineage (NCBI taxonomy): Eukaryota > Metazoa > Chordata > Actinopteri > Siluriformes > Bagridae > Tachysurus > Tachysurus fulvidraco. The sequence goes on from NC_062522.1 coordinate 9,517,069, forward strand.
CATTTTTTTAATCCTGTGCACTGACAGGTGATGGTAAAGCAGATTATGTTAAGAACAAGCCAAAGGCAGAACTTCTCAGGGGGCCCTAAATTCCAGCTAATGCTTTCTCCAATTTGTCCATCGTTTTTCTGCTTTCTATGCCGCATCAGCAGAACAGCAGAGAAGCCAAACCCTGCACCTCTCACTCAGCCCCCCTGGATTAATTTATGGCTTTCCTACTCCCTAGGAAGCGCACTTTCACAGACTATTAGCCTGGCACTCATCAGGCCTCGTTGCTGAACACGCGTTGCGTGTGTGGATGTACACAGTACACATACATCATAGTGAATAAGGCTCATTAAATATCTGGCACATGCTGCCATGGAGAACAATTAGCCCACAGCACAGCATTGCTCTCTGTCATGCTTTAGCCAGGTGGAGCTCACCGCTAATGGTGAATGAGACTGAAAATTAAAGCATTTATTAATACATGTACAATGCAAACCATTTTGAGATGGGCAATGCACCTGTTTTCAGTGCTAAACTTTGTTAAACAGAATAAAGATAAACGTAAAGTTGCTGAAGCAGGAACAGATGGTCTGCAGCTTAGCTTGCCAGCAAGGACACTTGTAAAACTTCCAGAAAACCTCAAGTACGTGGCAGGACAGGAGGCTACACCAGGAGGAAATCCTGTTATAGTTCAATACTTTTCCTGAGAAAACTCATCATGTAATATAAATTCAAGAACGTGAGAGAAGTTACCGAATCCTGCGGCCCAGTCAGACCATGTAGCCTGTGATGGGACTCTTGTGTAGAGAAGCTCAGGGTTGGGAACAAATTTGCACGTCATGTAGGGCAGGTGTCAGATACGGGCTCGAACAGCAATTCATCACCTACAGCAGCCGCCTGTCACAGGATGAAGCCGAGATGGAGAGGAAAGTAATTTGGGGTGCAGGGAGGACATACAGCTCGTCAAACCCCCTCCATCCCATACGAGAAGCATATTCCATGAAAGACGCTTGAGAGGTGAAGGCTTTTTTTCCTCACATTCACAACACTCAGGAATTTTAGAGATAAACTTGCTTACACACACACACACACACACACACACCCAAAAGACCAAAGCCAAACCAGAGACCAATTATCCCACATACCATGTGCCTTTTAAGTAGACAGGATAACTTGTGACCTCTTCTTCTTCATTCTCTCGACTGGATGTATCTCTGACAGTCATACGCCCCACACCGAGGTCCCGAGAGAGCAAGCATATACATACACTAATCTAATGAGGCTCCATTATTGTCAGCCTTGTCACAGCTTATTTTCAGTGCACCATGTCAATTAACCTCATGGCTTAGCTTATGCCTTGCTCACTCACGTTACGGCTGCTTTACGGCTGCCCAAACTACCTGGGCTTCATCATGGGGGTTCTTAAGATTGTGTTGTAAATGTAATAGTCATATTTAAAAAAATATCAAGGCACAATAAATTAGGGTGTAAAAAAAAAGTGATAAATTATATAGCTACAGGGATAAATCATGTTTGTATAAAAAACCTTGAACAATCTAAAATCTTAAAATGTGGACCGATAAACCTACATAATTACATATTTACACGAACATGACCAGAAATGCCTGAATGTTAACCAGAAGAAGGGGTATTAATTTTGCCGAAGGTAAAAAGGTGACTTTTTCCCTGATGCAGTTACCAGCAGTGGAACAGTGATGAGAAGATGGAGTGACATGTGATGACACCAGTTCACAAATATCTGCTTATTCCAAACCTACACTACATAAAGACTACACTACATGAAGACCCTATTTTGAGTAACGGAGCTGTCACATTAAGCTTTATGTCTTTGCAATTAAATGTAGGAGCATCATGAAAAATAAGGAAGACAACTTTCTTTAAAAAAAAAAAAAAAAAAACCTTTATTGTTCTTAAGGAAGGAATTACAACAAACAAACATGCGTCTTACCACAACAGAAATTAAAAAGATATTGCACTGGTTTAACTAGCAGGTTTTTTTTTGTTTTGTTTTTTCAAATCCATCTCTGTTCATTCGTTATTGTACAACCTGTCTTGGGGGAATAAAAACAGTACACATGACATATGTTGCAATCTCCATGTACTGAGGAAATCCCTAAGGAAAGTGGCGTAGCACCTATTCGGTCCAGCTGTTATTTCATATACTTCTTATATGCAGCATGACTTTTATTTACTGCTGCTTTAAGTGGTTTTAGAGAGAAGGGCTGGCTGTTAAACATTACATGCCCACAGTGTGTGTGTGTGTGTGTGTGTGTGTGTGATGCCATATGCCTGCAAGTGTTATTAGTGAACAAATCCACAGGATTCTGGCACTTTAGCCAAATCTGATCATATAGCATAATTATCCAACAGCGAGTGTGAGTACAATACATACCAAAGTTAGCCCAAAAAAAGTCAGACACCTTTTTTTCCTCCTAATATTTCAAGAGAACATTTCTTGGCTATTATACTATATTAACATTACAGTAACATGGTATAATTCTAATACTTAACCATAAGCTGTGGACTCCTCTAGTTATAAAACAGACGGTTGTCCCAGTCTTAAAGATTGTACAGTGTGTGAAAGGTTGGTCAGTTCAAATGCGAATGAGATCACCAAAATATAATAAAAATAAAGTCACCTTTTCTAAATTCGATGTTATTTCAAAAGGGAGATTTTTGATTAAATAATCTCACTAAGAAAAAATCTTAGTTAAGGTGTTAAAGCAGGAAAAGCTGTTATATTGCAGTCCATAGCTTATGGTTAAAATAAGCCACAAAATACCTCCACACTCGAGCCTCTATCCTACACTCAGTCCTAATAAAGAGCTACAGGATTTTTGTCAAATATCTTCTGAAAGGAACAAATTGTTGCAGCTCAATGTTTTCTCCTGTGCATCAAGCTGTGAATTCAGGAGAGAGCCACGTAGATGCATCATGGCAAATAGCCAAATTTGACAATAAGACAAAATGTAAAATATTCACAGAAAATGTGAAGCTTGAAATGAAGCTTCTGGCTCTCAAGAGCCATCAAGAGCTTTTCATTTCATACAGACATAACATTTCTGAATTACTGTACAGACCATCACACGTGACTAATTTCTCCTTAAGATAAAAAACTACAGTGGGTTTGTTTTTAAACTGAGAGATACGCTACAAAATGACATTCAGGAAACGCAGCAATTAATTCATTAAAAAAAAAAAAAAATCTGGATCAGTTATGAGTCTTCATTGGCAAATATCTAACGATTACATTGGTGATAAAACAGTAAATGAAAGTAGTATTTGATATTTTGTAAATGTCAGCACTACCAGGCTAAAAAAACAAAAAAAAAACAAACAAAAAACACAACAGTATGATTGTGGTGAAACAGGAGAGTGCACTTTAACTTCCACTTAAATTCACTCAGGTTGGTGTAAACACAAATCTTGCCACATAACATGACAGGTAAAACAAGGGGTTAAATGATTGGTCAAACCCTTTGACCCCCCCCCTTCCCCAAGCCCTGGGATCTGACTGGACTGAATTTTATTAGTTTTCATTTTCATATGACACAAAGTAAAAAGGGATTGTGCAAATACATCCTTGCCTGCTAGTAATAAATGTCTAAATCAGACTCCGCTGAAATGGCAAAGACAAAACGTATTCCAAGACACACTCCCAATACACTCGGATATAAAACCGACACAGAACATTAAATATTCATTTATATAAGCACACACATGCGTGCGCACACACACACACACACTCAATCAATCATCAAGCCTGTACAAGTTTTCCGACTTTAAAAGTGGCAAATATACAGAAAAAAAACACAGCAAGTTGGTCCAGATCCTAAAAATAAAAACGTTTCAGTTGTTATTAATAACAATAAAAAAAAAAGAGAGCGGGGGCTAGAAATAAAAACAAAACATTTCCAATTTGAAGTGCTTTTAAATTTTGAATACGGATGTTAAAATTAGACGATGCCATTAATCTGTCCGTCGTATACAATCGTCTATACATCGAGCACGTACATGAGGCCGGATGTTTAAGAACACACTTAACCTGCCAGAGGAAATAAGTTTCAGTATAACGTGTGTACGAGGAGTAAATTATGTGATTTTTATTTATTTATTTGTTTTTTAAATCATACATCACCAATTTAAACTTTTTTTCCCCCCTAACCTCAGAAACCTCCCCTTATTTTAAATATTATATGCTCTATTGTGGAAATAAAACACACAATAAAACAATTAACTTCATCATGAGTGAGAGGTCAATTTTTTTAATTATTCCAAAATGATCAGAAATCTGCCATATGATTTATAAGGTACTCAAACTGTTGTTACTATAATAGCAACTGATGGAAAATGAAGTGTTGGCTTTCAGCCGACCAAATGCAGGATTTGACTACATTAAACTAACCATACGATGATTTTATTGCTGAGATACATCTTTCCTCCATCGAATGAATGGCAAAGGACTTAAGGGAGGACTTAAGTTTATACTGTATTAAGGCACCACTAGATCTAAAATGGCAAATAAAAAAAAATCTGAACCTAATATTCAAGTAAAAACACACCGAATGTTACAGTTTTTGTTTTTCAAACAGTTTATTTCTAGCCCCGTATTTTCTTTTTTTCTGAACATAATAAAACAATGCTGGAAAAAAGTGGTAAAGGGGGAAAAATAAAAGCAATCCAAAGCCTTCACTACAGAACAATTCACAATGAATGAGCTTTTTGCTTGTATATTCTGCTTTCACTTCTTTCCTCTCACGATTAGTGTGAAGTATATGTTTTGTTTTTCAGCATGCATGCTAGGTGAGTTGGCATTTTGTTTTGTGCAGTGCTGCTATGTCTTCTTGCTGGATTTGTCTTGCTTTGTGGAGGAAGTAGGTTTTGCCTGGCTTTGGGAATGGGCTTCAGAGCTGGACCTCTCTGAGGCACTGCTCCATGGAGTTGCTGGCCGGTCTTGGGGCACTCCTAGGTCTGATGAGCAGTCTTTTGGGTCCGAAGGCCTCTTTGAAGCTCCTGCAGTCTCTTGCAACCTCTGTGAAGTTGAAGGTAACTCAGATATTGCAGGGGACTGTAGAGTGGGTGATTCAGACTGTCTCCCTGTTTGGGAAACAGAAGCAACAGATGGAAAAGTCTTTTCAGGAGAATGAGAACTGTTTAAACGTGAATCTTTGCTTTTTGGGTGCACCATGTCTGACTGTGGTCTGGCATCTTTGCTCCTATCGGTGGTTTCTTTGGTCCCTGGTATGTTGAGCTTTACCGGCCCTAACACACTTTTGGCCACGGTGGCCAGCTGGGAAACCACTTTATCCATGCCACTCTCAGCAGCTGTGGAGATGGAGGAGGAAGAGGAGGCAGCAGCCGCGGCAGCTGCTGCTTGTCTCCGGTTGTCTGCCTCCTTCTTCTCCTTAGTGATGCCCCCAGTTGAAGGAGTAGGGATTTGAGGTTCGCGGGCAGGCACCGTGCTGGGCTCTTGCTTGCTGCTCACTTTGGCAGTCCTACGGTCTTGAAGGGGTGCTGAGGGTTTGACAAATGGGTCCTTACTAACTGTGGTAAATGCACTACCAGGTGTAGAAAAAGTGCTGGTCAGAGAGCTGGGTTGAGGACCAGGTGTTTTACCGGACATTGAATCCTGAACCTTTCCCCGTCTCTCGCTGGAATTTTCTGGTAGTGCTGAGGTAGAGGCTGCAGTGGGAGTAGATATCAAGGTCTGTGCGGGTTTTTGCTCAGAAGCATTAGCTTCTGCCAATAATGGAGGCTGGCTTTGCGTCTGGTTTTGGGCCTGTAGCCCTTGACTGAGCTGTGGGGAGATGGGCTGAGCCACTGTGGATGTAGTTAAAGCAGCCAGCCGAGGGGATCCTATCACGCTTGTGGGCCGAAGCACATGGCAAGGAGGGACAAAAGTTGTCCTGCGTCCATCCTGGCTATCCTCCGAACCCTCATCTGTCTCATCCTCTGAAGAATCCACTTCATGGATGGCATCCTGCTTCTGTAGAGACTCTCTCCGTTCGGCACGGTCCTGGCGGATAGCCGACAGCTTGTCCTTCAGCTTGCTCTTACCAGGAGCCAGCCCTAGCGATCCAGTGGCTGAGTCAGGCCCCTCCTGCCGCCCTAGCTTCCGGGCTAAAGGCTTCTGCAGAGTTCCCTTTTCTGCTGGAGACACCCTGCCTCCAAGAAGAGTCTCACTAGTGCACTCTTGCAAGCTCTGCAAACTTGGCTCCCGCTGGAGAATCTCCTTTTTAAATTCTGTGTGCGAGATCTCCAGACTGTGCTTGCGACCAGCACCCACCGGCAACTTCTTATCGGAAGCAGATGAAGGAGAGGGCGATGAGGAGGATGACGAGAGTGAGGCTGCCAGTTTCTCAGCTGACTGAACACGTTTCAGAAGAGGAGAGCGAGGTGGGTCGGCACTCTTCGGACGAGCAATCTGGCGCACTAAGGGAGGAGAAGAGTGTAGTTTTACCGGAAAGGACTGACCGATGGAGGAGCTTAAAAGTGCATGGCTGGACAGTGGAGAAGGGGAGCGCTGAGGGGAGGTGCTCTGGGGCGTTGGTGAGGGAGTGCGGGCCAGCGGCGACAGAGGAATGTTACCAGCAGACTTACGTCGAGGGGAGCGGTACTGGCGCTGCAGCTTTGGGGCCAGGCCATGTAGGGAACTGGGCCGGATCTGACCAGAGCTGGCAGGAGAGTTTGGCACGCTGGAACTGGGAGAGCTGCTCTGAGATGAATTTCCACCAACTGCAGAGACAGACAAAAAAAAAACACAAACTGCTACAGTGTTCTACAAATCACTCAAATGTACTTTCAAATTATATTATCACATCATAAAAGCAAAATGGCCATGAGACTGAAGCATACAGTAAATCATCTAAAATAATGCAGTGATTGACAGGTTATCAGGTGTAACTAGAATAAAAATAATATGCAGTTTGTTTACTCATTCCCATAATGCTTAATGACACACAGTTGGTGTGGCATGAGACAGAAAGTTTCTTATGCAAAGTGTCACTTAAGTCTGGTGTGAATTCTAGGTAAAAGTGACAGAGTTTGTTGCACAATTATAGCTGAATCATTAACTTTATGACCAGAAGCGCTATATCAATTACTGTACCACAGCAAATGGGCCAACACCTTAACAAATGCATGAAGACAAAATAGAGAGGATCATTAAGAACTTTTTATTACACGTCGTTACAGCTTTAAGAACCACTCTGTGAGTTAAGAGCATCAATACTCATCAAGAAGAATAAAATGCTCAGATGTAAAAATTACATAGTGCAGCATGCTGAACACTTTACCAGAGTGGGAAGAATCCGGTGTGGAGCGATAGCCCTGTGTTGGGGATCGAGGGGACATGTGTGTGGGAGATCCAGGTACACTCTCCCCCGATGACACTGAACGATTTAGAGAGGACAAGCTGCGACTGGTGTGCAGGAGAGATGCCTGCTTAGTAATCTTCCGAAATAGGGAGTTCCTCTTTTTACTGCAAGGTAAAAGTTCCCACATGCAGAAAATATACATTTACAAATCAGTATAACACAGACATAAACAGAACAACTATAAACAGAACATAAAAGACATAATGACCTGTCCTGTCCCTCTCTGGTTTTGGTCTTCTTATTCCGCCGAGCCATTTTAGACTTGTAGCTGCTTTTACGAGCTGGACCGACCTTAATGGATGTGTTCTCAAAGGGAGTGGCTGATATTGCCACCTTATTTCCACTCTGAATGAAATAAAAACTAGTTTAATATTAAACATGCCCAACTTGTAACATGGCTAGAACATATACTTGTGTTTGCACGTACCTTGAGAATGAGCTCCACAACCTCGGTGTGAACAAGGCCGTGGACCGCTTCTCCGTTTACGTGCGTTATGAGGTCTCCCTCTCTTAAACCTGCTACATGAGCTGGTCCTCCCTCCTCCACATGCTGAAAAAAGTCAGCAGGCATGCTTTTAGTATACAGTTATTACAGGATCCAAAAACTCAAAACGATCTCTATTAGAGGTCTAACTAACTCACCCAGACCATATGGTGTACGGTGTAGATATCAGTGTCTCCCATGTAGACACGGATGGCGCGCAGCGTGAAGCCATACTTCTTGCCTGCTCGGTGGATAACGATGGCAGGTTTCACACTGCAAACAGCCGATGATGGGTCCCTGCTGGGAGACGAGTCCCGAGACGATGGATTGGAGGACAGGGAGTGAGGAGACATGGGGCTAGCCAGAGGAGAGGCTCCATGGTGCTCTGGGCACCAGGAAATTAGGATTAATAAAATATAAAATGTGAAAATTACACTAAACTTGAAAAATTTCACATTTTATATGTAGTTCATTTGCAAAATTGGAACACAGTAAACTCAGATTTCATATTTTCAGCATCCTCTGTTTAATGAATATGGCAAAAAACTACTGCTGTTGACCATTTCTGCGAATTTACCAATATGCTGACAATTTAATTTCCACAAAAGGCTTCATTTAAAGGTTAGACTGACTGAATTGAGATGAAGGAAAGACATTAATTTGCTTTAAAACATTTAAATAAATGACAAAAATCTCGACCCAATATGTTTTACCTAGCCAATGAAAAGAAATTTAAATGCTGGAAGTCTTTTGATTCCTACGGTCACAGAGACATGTAGGAACACTCACCTGCAGGAATCATGAGCGACAGTGCAGTGGCTGAGGCTGATTTGATGACCTTGTTGAGTGGCCGTGACGTGTGTTTCTCTGTGTCTCCTGACAGCAGTCTATGGCGAGCTCGACGGACTGCCAGGTCGCTTATGGCTTTGGGTGTGGAATTATCTGCTCCTTCGTTACTGCTGCAGCGAGGAGAGCTTCTATCCAAGGAATCACCAGCTGCACAAAAGGCACATTGAAAACAATAAATGTTTGTCATTCTAACACAGATTAAACTTCTGACTTGGACTATGTGTATCTATCTGTACTATATTGTGCAGTGGATTGCAGAAACAGCACTGACGTGTGAGTGTGCCACGAGTGGCTTGGCTTGAAGTGGAGCCTGGCGTAATGGGAGACTCATCCAGTCGGAGCTCCCTCTCCACTGGGAGTTCTGGGATAGCAGAAGGGAGCTCTTCACTGCGCTGAGCCCTGATTGGAGTCTTCCTGGTGCTCTCTTCCTCGGTGGAGATAGCGAACCGAGGCATTTCAATGATTGCAGAGCAGCAGCGACGGCGCACTGTTAGAGGGGGGCTGGAGTCACTCTCGGTGTGTGAGGACTCGGACACTGACAGGCGTTTACGCAGGCTGAATATAAAAGAACACAAATTACTGCATAATCCAGTCTCAATCTGTATTTCAAAATGTATTTAATGATGTTAAAATACAATACTAAGCAATTCTGATTGATTATATACCGGTAAACAAAGTTTGAGCATTTGCATCAGGAAAAAAATGCAAATGCAGAATCTGTAGCTTAAATACGGGAATCCGTGATGGATAAAGAACCATGGTTGCTGTCAGATTTTCATGGTCGTTCTGTGGCTCGACAACAGAATGTGCCAGGTCACAGTGACAATCTGCACTGTTTATTACTTGAATTAAATATTAAAAGCACTTTTCTTTATTCTGTCCATCAATTTTCGCCCATCGGTCCTGAAAATCTGCCTCCAGTCACTTCAAATCTCTTACAGATTGTAGGTACAACCTTTTAGATTAAACTGTGGAACGACATCTGTATGTTGTATTCTTTTCTTCTTTTTACCCATACTCCTACCTTCGGGTAAAAATAAGCAGACGGAAACTGTTGCCATGTTGCTTGACAACACACGTTAATAATAACTGATCTTTGTTAGATTGGCAGAAAGATAATCACAGCACAACTGTGTTCTCTTTTGTAATTTGGCTTTAAAATGTCATATTACAGATTACATTTTTAATGCGATTTAAGACCTTCATTTTTGCCTAATCACAGTAACTACTAAAGCTACAATAAGATAATACAGAGCACATACATTTCAGGTGAGCCCACCATCCAGCTGCGGTCTCGAGACTTGAGGCTACTGAGGCTATCGAGTCGCTCACCGCCCTCCTCACTGAGACTGCGTTTAGTGGGTGGAGGAGTGCGCTTCTCTTCATGTAGGGACAAACGCTCCATACTGCTGTAGACCTGATCAGAAAACAGACACCATACAGCAGGTCTGACTGAACATGAACAGATAATACAACAGAAAGGTGTGTTTTTTGTGGAGGATGTGCTGGTTCAATATAGAGTTGGAGTATCATAACATAAAGGATGGACCAGAATGAAGCTAGCAACAGATTAGGTCTTTGCAAAGAATTAGAACTCAAGTGATTTCTGTACCTTGTTAAATCGTGGGGAGCAGGAGGAGAATTGGCGGATCTCCACGTGCTCATCATCATTTGTATCCTCCTCTTCCTCGGAGTCCACATGGTGATATCTGTCTGAGCGAGCTGAGGAAAAAGGGAGAATGCATTAAAAACAAGACCCAAGCTGTGTGTATGTGTGTGTGTGTGTGAGAGAGAGAGAGAGAGAGAGAGAGAGAGAGAGAGAGAGAGAGAGAGAGAGAGAGATTTGACTCCATCCCTGGTGAGAGAAAAAAGTGGATTATATGAAGACCTACTGTCAAAGTAGCTGGTATCCTCCTCAGACTCAAGCTGAGGAATAAACTCAGCTTTCTGCCTCAGGAGACTGTTCCAGTCCAGATCAATGAAGAACCTGTGTTGCTTCACCTCAAATGCACTTCCTGAACAGAGAGAGAGAGAGAGAGAGAGAGAGAGAGAGAGAGAGAGAGAGAGAGAAAACAAATTTAAGAAAACAGCATCACAAAAAGTGAAAGACTCAAACTAGAATATCAGAATATCAAAAACAGCACAAAACCCAACATGGGAACACGTTAGGTATAAGTGCAGACCTGTTCCCAGTCGCTCCATTGGGTTTTGTAGAAGCAGTTTAGAGATGAGGTCTTGAGCGTCTGGCGGTAGAGCTTCATCCCCCTCAGGCCACACTCTCTCATCTGCAGCAAAAAGCAGACAGACAGACACCAAGTGAATCACCTGTATGGTCAGTGTGGAGTAGCAACTATCATAGACACAATAGTTTGTCCTGGTCCCCAATACCAATTGCAAGTTCCCACAGAGAGTCAGCACAGACATTATCTTTGTCCTTTTCCCTTTTTAAGCCTAGCATTTAGCTCATAAATGCTGTCTTCCATATCTACGCCATGTCAATTCATATTTTGCAAAGTCTGTACTGTGTGCTTCAATCTCTTTTCTCAGTCCTCTAAGAAATGAATCACAAGCTTCTATTTGAAACCTCTTCTTGTTATTAGATAATACTGCTTAAATGGTTCGCGCCTCTCTCTCTCTCTCTCTCTCTCTCTCTCTCTCTCTCTCTTCCAGTGTCATAGTAACTGTGCCACTAACCACTGATAACTTGTCCAAACAGCTCCTCTGGGGTGTCTCCGAAGAAAGGAGCACAGCCCACCAGAAACTCATACAGGATGACTCCCATGGCCCACCAGTCCACCGGTTTCCCATAACCCTGTCTGAGTATCACCTCCGGGGCAATATATTCAGGTGTACCACACACCTAGCAGCAAACAGGATGTAAAGCAGGTTAGAGAAGGGCCGTGTGAGAGACAAGAAATGGAAACACTTGCAGAGGTATAAAACGTCTTTACCTGTTTATCTAAGAATTCACGTGCGTCTTTCTCAATGTGGCCCTCGTACAGGTTAGTGGTGAGACTCATAAGGCCAATCTTCGACAGACCAAAGTCTGTCAGTTTGATGTGTCCCATTGAAGTGATTAGAAGACTGAAAAGAATTAAATAAAATCGGTCACAGGTTGCTGTAAAAATAAAAGTGCTGAAGTGTTTGTCTCTTTGTGCACAAGTTCCGTTCTGTTTATGTTGCTGTCTCTGTGTGTGCTTTACGTTGCAGTCTCGGTGTGGGTCTTATATTATAGTCAATGTGTGTTTCAGAGTCTCTGCCTGTGTTTCTTTGTGTGTCACAGCCACTGCGTTTCTTCGTGTGCGTGTGTGTGTGTATTTGTGTGTCACAGCCTTTTCCTGTGTTTCTTTGTGTGTCACAGCCTCTGTGTTTCTTTGTGTTTGTGTGTCTCAGCCTCTGGCTCTGTGTTTCTTTGTGTGACACAGCCTCTGTTTCTGTGTGTGTCTGTGTCTCACAGCCTCTGGCTTTGTTTCTTTGTGTGTGTCTCAGCCTCTGTCTGTGTTTCTTTGTGTGTGTCTCAGCCTCTGTCTGTGTTTCTTTGTGTGCGTGTCACAGCCTCTGTGTTTCTTTGTGTGTGTGTTTTTGTCACAGCCTCTGTGTTTGTGTGTGTCACAGCCTTTGCCTCAGTGTTTCTTTGTGTGCGTGTCACAGCCTCTGCCTGTGTTTCTTTGTGTGTCACAGCCTCTGCCTCCATGTTTCTTTGTGTCACAGCCTCTGTAATTTTTTTGTGGGTGCCACAGCCTCTGTGTTTCTGTGTGTGCCACAGCCTCTGTGTTTCTGTGTGTGCCACAGCCTCTGTGTTTCTGTGTGTGTCACAGCCTCTGTGTTTCTGTGTGTGTGTGTGTCACAGCCTCAGTGATTCTTTGTGTGTGTGTTTTTGTCACAGCCTCTGTGTTTCTTTGTGTGTGTGTTTTTGTCACAGCCTCTGTGTTTGTGTGTGTCACAGCCTTTGCCTCAGTGTTTCTTTGTGTGCGTGTCACAGCCTCTGTGTTTCTTTGTGTGCGTGTCACAGCCTCAGTGTTTCTTTGTGTGTGTGTCACAGCCTCTGTGTTTCTTTGTGCGTGTGTGTCACAGCCTCTGTGTTTTTGTGTGTGTGTCACAGCCTGTGTTTCTTTGTGTGTGTGTCACAGCCTCTGTGTTTCTTTGTGTGTGTGTCACAGCCTCTGTGTTTCTTTGTGTGTGTGTCACAGCCTCTGTGTTTCTTTGTGTCTGTGTGTCACAACCTCTGTGTTTCTTTGTGTGTATGTCACAGCCTCTTCTTTGTGTGTGTATGTGTGTTTATGTGTATGTCTTTCTTTGTGTATATTTCTGTGTATGTATCTGTCTTTATGTGCATGTCCCTGTGTTGATCTCTATGTACGCGCGTCTTTGTGTATCTGCCACTGTATGTGTGTGTTGAGCTCACTTGTCAGGTTTGAGGTCACGGTGTACAATGCCATAGTTGTGCAAATATTCCAGTGCCAGTACAGTTTCAGCAAAGTACATGCGTGCCATATCCACAGGCAGAGCACCAATGTGCTTTAGTAGAGTGGCACAGTCCCCACCTGAACACACACAAGGATCACAATCAGTATGTTGTTAGTACGGTTTCTTTCGGCACTTCCACAAATAATTTTGAAGACTTTACTTAACATTCAGGGGACATTTTCTGAAATTAACTACACCAAAAATAAAACTGAGCTCAAAAGTAATCAGAGCCACTTTAAGTGCATTAATATAGACTATGGGAAATAAGCGAGTAGTGACATGTTTGTTGTGACCTGTGAATAAATGAAGAACTGATACCCTGGGAAAATATAATCAGCTTATCCTGGACGAGCAACGTGTCACCTGATGCAGTTAGTATTTAAAAAAAAAAAAAAAATCTCAAATATTAAAACATTCTTCTAAAGCTTGAGCTTTAGAAGTATTTACAAAGCTTAGATACAGCTTTTTGTTAAATTCGTTTCCCCCATATCAATATGTGTTTGCTAGCTCAAATACCGAAAGCCTTAGTTTAACCCCATGCTATTGACCCACTGTATGACTGAGTTTTCTAAAAATGCACCTTCAGACAAGGAATGTTTGTAGATTAAAATAAAGAGAATCTTGTAACTTAATATCAGGAAAAGAAACTTAGGGCCTTTGAGTTATAAAATGGATTATATGGATTATACAGTATATTAATGAATACTATGGATTAAATATATAGAGAAAAGAAAGAAATAAAATTTCTAATTTTAATATTTATTCTATAGTTTATTTTTAAATGTTGCACGTATAAATAAATCTAAAAAAGACTGGTAAAAAGTTAGTTTTTACGGGTTACGTCTTCATATCCTCTAGACCAGGGGTGTCAAACTCTGGTGTAATTATATTTGGCCCGCGAGATCATATCAAATGTGCGTTACAGCTGACTAGCCGCATGCTCCACTAATACTACAAATTCCAGAATGCCTTGCCACTGTATTGACGCGTAGTCACGAACAGAAAGCGCCCCTCATTCTCTGTTGACAGTCATTAACAACCATGTTACAGTCACATCGGGCAAGTTAATTCCACCCTCCACAAAAATGGCCAAACAAAAGATGGACAATAGGAGCTTTCAAGACAGGAGGGAGGCAGATTATCTGTTCACGAATATAAAGGACAGATCTGTTTGTCTTGTGTGCTAACGGAGCTAACGTGTCTGTAAGAAAAGAATATAACACAAGAACACACTATAAAAAAACATTACGAGAAGTATAAGGACCTGGACGTAAAGCAGAAGCTCCAGAAGGCGGAGGAGAGGAAAAAAAAAGTCTGGTTTCCTGACAGACTATGTTCATGAAAGCAAAATCAAAAAGTGAAGCTGCTGTAAAGGCTGTAAAGCTTTATTGTGGCAGCAGAAACGGCAAAATCTGACACCCCTGCTTTAGACGCATAGTGAGACGTAACAGGAGTAAAAGCTCGTTATTTATTTAACTGACTCGTGCATCATGACTTTGAGGTCAAATTGCTAAAGGGTTAGTCTTCAATAAAAGTCCTCTGACATTTGTGCATGCTTCGTCATTGGAACCAAATAAAAGTGCATTTTACCCTCCACATACTCCATGACCATGCAGAGGTGTCTGCGCGTTTCGAAAGAGCAGAAAAAGCTGACGACAAATGGATTCTCGGCAAACGTGAGGATGTCCCTCTCTACAAACGCTTGCTGGATCTGGTTCCTTAGAATCAAGTTCTGCTTGTTGATCTTTTTCATGGCAAAACGCTGACGTGTCTCTTTATGCCTCACTAAAAACACAGCCCTGAAAGGAATACATATTAAGTCATTAGAATCCACTACAACATTTCAAACCATTTTCTACATACGATTTTATCGAGGCAGTTTTCAGGTGACGTCCTACCCGTAAGCTCCATTACTGATGAGTTTGATGGTCTCAAAGTCCTCTTCTCTTGGTGTTTTGGTCTTAGGCTGGGGCTGAGGTGGCTGCGCTGTTGCACCTCGATTCTGAACGAAAACAATTACAGTCAGCCTCCATAAACTAACACACTCTAATTCACATCCTTGATGAACACAATGCTTGACTCACCTCTGACGAATCAGCGCAGCATTCATTCTCTGGTGTTTCTGAGTTTCCACTGTCATAACTGGTCAACTGGGCCATTTCTAAACAAAGTACAAGAGGTGATAACACTTGAGCTGGATCCCTGAATCGGCTCATCGCCGCGCTATACGGTTCTGAGCCGACAAAGGGAGAAAAAAAAAAGAAAATCTTTTATCACAATATAAATTCTTTAAGCTGCGTAATAGTCTAATACTGTCTTAGGCTCTTTTCATGCTATATATTTTTGTAGCCATGTAAATATTAGACCCTTCAGAATACATTCTGTATATAACAAGCACTAGGCAGCTTGCTTTCACTTTGGAGAAAGAGGTTCAGAAGGAGGTTTAGAAGGAGGTTTAGAAGGCCCAACAAATCCCAACAAACAGCCCAATAATTACTTTTATGGCATTTGGTAGACACCCTTATGAAGAGCACCCTACAAAAGTGGTAAATACAAAGCTACTGATAGTTATACTGCAACAATGAAACACTGGCACTGAAAATTCTCTGATTCAATACATGTCTTAGAGATCACTTTTGCTAAAAAAACAAAGTCTGAACTTTTATCAACACCTCAAGGAAATAAAATTATGGCTCTTCTTTTACACTTCCCACTCGCTTCCCGTAGCTACAAATACGCGGTAAAGGTTGAAGGAAAAAAAATATGCCTAATGTGATCAAGTCCCTGCTGTTTAATATTATATAAGATTCAGCTTGGATCTTATATAGATTCACTAAAGTGGAAAATAGCTCTACCTTCCAAGGGGTCTCTAGTAAGGCCCAGCTGACTGATGATGTAACGAGGGATGTCCGATTTGATTCCCTGGCCTTCTTTTGCATGGCCTTCTGCAGCTTCCAGCAGGTGATAGAACTCCTCAGGGTCAAATTCCTATGAAGCACAGAAGAGAGCATGAAATAAAGTGAGTGCATTTCTCACGATGAATGAAGTACAACGCCTCTCCACAGGTAAAGTACATAAAGACACAACGTAGATAGTTCCAACATCGAATACGCGTTTTGTCCGTCTATTTCACCAGAGTAATAAATAATAAATGATGCCCGTATTAAATTGGTAATCGTAATACTGCATGGTTATGAGCAGCAGACGCACTATTTCCACCTATCATCAGTGAATTGTTTACGGCATACACGCCATAGTTTTCACAACCAGTTTGGTTTGACCGTCTGGATCTTTATAGTACGTGCTCTCCAAGGTCAAATTAATTACTCAATACCTGTCAAAATCAGCAAGCACGTAATTGCACAAAACAATATTTTTTTTTCCCATGTCGACATCAGACGACAAAATGAAAAATGTCTGAAATCCTTTTGTTTTAATATTCAGTTTGCTCTCAACCTCAATACTTGTGACGGAGAACTGGAGATCCTTTTGCATGCTGTCGGGCTCGGTACTATATCTGATCTCTATTAATACACAAACCAACACAACCGCAGAGCCCAGAGTATCTGTGTGTTTATTACACTAGTATTATTATGCTGTTGTATGAGTGATGTGGAACAATAAAGAAACTAATCAGAGCTAATAAACTAATAAATAAGCTAATAGAGTATGAGCGAGTGTCTGTATTCTTGATCATTCCAGACCCACAAGAGAGAACCTTCTGGTCGAGGAGGCGTCCTTTAAGATTTATAGTGATTTCGTTCACAGTATTTAGTCTTTGTTGATTTTCTGGCTGATTCTTTTGCTTTGTCAACTACTGAAACCAGCAGTTGGAGTTCAGGCTAAGTATAACTGCAAGGGTAATAATGCATCGAAAAGACAAAACATAGATCTTTACCAGACACTCCAGCAGCCGGGCAGGCCGAGCAATGATGATCATCAGCCTCTTAATGAGCTGGGTGACGAAGGTCACCTCCACACTCTCCGAACGCTCATGAGCCTGAGACCGAAAGGAAAAAGAAAAAAAAAGAACAGAAAAATAATTTCATAAATATCTAATACTTCTGTTAACAAAACAAGAATTAATGAATATATTTTATAAATGTACACATAATCGCAACACAAAGAAACAACCACCGTATTAAGATGTGTGTGAATATTGAGAAAATGTACTGCTGTTAAAAAGTGGATGGGGAGTGATGGAATAGGGAATAGTGAGTTGATGAATGGCACAGAGGGATGTGTAATAGAGTCTGGGTGGTTCATAAACACTGGCTGGACTAAGGCTAATAGAGCTGTCTACAGCAGACAACATTCTTCCCTCCGGGGGATTTCTAATCATCCCCTGAATAATTTATACAGGTAATGAATCCTGCATTGAAACGCACACAGACTGAATGGTTTAACCAATAGATATTCTAGACAGGGTTCACCCAAGGACAGAGGACACCAGGGAATGAGAGAAAGAGATCTGAAAAAGTCGCAGCGTGCCCGAGGGGGTATGAGGTCAGGAGCACATTCTCAGGATTCATCAGAGCCTGGCATCATTGTGACAGGTCAGTGGAAGGACCAGATTGGATCCTGTGGTTTCTAATGATGATGCCGTTACAAACTGAACTATAGCAATTGCTAGCAATTGGTCATTTAGAAAGAGATAGCTGTCTTGGGTCATCCTCACTATGACCTTTACCCCTGAATGAAAGACAAGACAATAGAAAAACGACTGGACCTCAATTCAGTCCTGTTAAATTAAACCTCATTCTGAAAGACTGACACTTCCACAGAAAATGAAACTAAATATTGCAAGCAAATTATACCTCGAGTATTTAAAAACCAAAGCCAACAAACCATGTCGATCCTCAGAACCGAGTCCCCGACAGCCTGACCCTCCAGAATCCAGACCAACAAATCCATTCAGAGAGAACATAAACAACAGACACAACTGTAAGATCCGTGCTATACTGAAGATTTCTCCATACCCTTCGCTCCAATATCTGCTGAAGGAGTTCTTCTTCCTCAAGTCTCCTCTGCCATGAAACGCGTGCCATCCTCACACTGAGAATGAGCTTGGGTGCACGTTCCTGTACACACCTGTTCGAGAAACGATTTGCACAGCAGCCTATCCCACCTGTCACTCTTGTTCCCCCCAACCCAAACAAGCCAATTAGCCTGGGCGAGATGATGTCATCCTTGCTCGCCTACAGACCACAACAGAGCACCTACGTGGGTGTGCGTGTGTGTGTGTTAGTATTCCACTGCCTCGAGATCAGCGTAACACAGCCACCGCTGTTGCGTTGGTCAGAAATGGCCAACCAAAAGAGCAGGTAGTCTGACCACATATCTCCTCCTCCCAACTCCATCAGCCTCTCTCTGTTTCTCCATCCTTCTACCCCTCCTTTCAGTTGTTTAGGAGACTCATCCGTCACCAGTGGTGGCTACTGAAGTGTGAAATTAAAATCAGGGAGGTGCTTCCCCCATTCCCAACAATACACACCCTGCATATACAGACAGTGACACACAATTACGTGCACACACACACTACTTGGATCTGAATAGGACCACTGGGAGCGATACAGCCAGTTAAAGCTATCACTGAGATAATTAAGACATCAGAGGCATGTCACATGATGGACACATGACAGGTGACCACCTGTACTGGCAGCATTGCTTGCTCATGATGACATCACTATATCTGTAATGTAGAGTGCTTTAAAGCCTGATGTGAATTTATGGGGAAAAAAGCTGGCCATGCATCGTATCCATCAATACTCACATCCTGCAGCAGTTTCTCCAGGTTCTCCTGCAGCTCATAGAAGTAGCGAGAGGTGATGAGGCCCTCGCGTGATTTCTCCAGGCAGTCTCTGGACAGCTCGATCACCTGGTGGTGGATGAAGCTCAAGACGCCATCTGCCAAATGCATGACCTTCTCTGGAGCTGAGGAGGACAGGAACTCGGCCAGACGCACCTCCATCTGAGCCGTGGCCTACGGGAACCGGAAATGCACTAAAGTTATAGTGGAATACACTTAACTCGTTACAGACAGAAGCGGCTTAAAAAAAAAACGCACAAAAAACAAAACACTTGTAACTTGTCATTCAAAGCACAGTGAAGACATTACTGTTTTTTGCACTACGTCCAAGTTCATTTTGGTTTAGTGTAACTGTAGACGGTCATAAATCAAAATAGATGTTGGCATTTACATTTCCCAATGATTGGGATTAATGATATAAACAAAACTGCTTGTGCTTGTACTCGATCTGATGCAACTGCATGTTTGCAACTCTGTTGACAAATATGTTAATCTCAGACATGATATCGATCTAAAATAGATATGAACGTAATTTGCTGTGTTGACGACGAACGTTTATCTCTGCACTTTACAGAAACACTGAAATTTTAAATTTTAAAAAGAGTTTATGGTTTGAATTTAGTTACAGACTTTAATATTACAGTCATCCTCTAGATATGGCTCACCTTTGGGAAACGCTCTTTGTAAACATGGTTCATCATGACGATCTCATGGTCAAAGGATATGGGAGAGCGCCCAGGGCTAAATGTTAAAATGAGAACAAAAGACGGATTAAAATCTGTTTCTTCATAAAACTGAAGAGTCAACAAACAATCAGTATGATGTGTCGCGCCTAAAAATGAAAACATTTTGCCTTTGTGGCTTCTCTCAGTATTTAGGTTAGTACTGTGCATGAGTATGTGAGTTTATATGTGCGGTGTGTGTTCATGTTTGTGTGTGGGTGTGTGTGTGTGGGGGGGGGGGGGGGATGAGCTCTCTATGAGTCACACTCGTGAGCAGTCGGTCATGTGACTGCATGGATGAGGTCATGCTTTTAGTCATCCATCGACAGCTTGCCTGGTCTATTAGAAAGCCTAATTGAATGAGAACACACTCAAACTGGCATATTAGGTCAACCGCAAGGGTGCCGTTTCTCTCAGCGCCAGTGCAATAACAGTCAACAGGTGTGTCCTAACGTCAGGAATGTCTAAATGAAAAACATCTCAATAAGAGGACTGCAGTAAGAAAAGGTTAGCTCCGTCAGAGTGATTGATAGCCAAAGGATGCAGCATTAACAATCATAGTGAGTGTATTTCAGCTCCTGACAGACTGTGTGTGTGTGTGTGTGTGAGTGTGAGTGTGAGAGAGGGAGAGAGAGAGAGAGACAGACTAATAGGCAAAATGAAAGAGGGTCTCGGAGCGATTTTGCCTTTATTAAATAAAACTCTGTCAGATGGATCAATGTGCAGCTGCTGTGCAGGAACAATGTCTCCATTTGAACATAGTATTAAGGTGTAATGATATTTTTGCTAATCAATGCAGTAAAGTGACCATGCAATTAAAATTCCAAACCAAATATTTCGAGTGGTTCATTCTAGACAAGTGACAAACAGAACTGCAGAGGCATTGTGTGAGCTGTTGGGGAGAGGAGAGAAAGAGAGTGAGAGAGAGAGAGACAGGAAGAGAGAGGGGGGGAGATAAACAGAGAGAGAGAGAGAGAGAGAGAGAGAGAGAGAGAGGGAGAGAGAGAGAGAGAGAGAGAGAGAGAGAGGGAGAGAGAGAGAGAGAGAGAGGGAGGGAGGGAGGGAGAGGGCAAGGGTACAGAGATGTCAGTGATGTCCAATGAGCTCAGAACTAGAAATGACTAGCCAATCCCAGCACATCTGAGTTGATTACAGTGATCATTCTGTTATTGCTATTGAAGATGAACCTTCTGCCTATAACATACATGTGTATATAAAAGTATTTAGTGTCATTGTCTAATGCTGTGATCCCCTCATGGGCACAGATATCACACGTGGGTTATAAGGAGCGTAATGAAACGGAAAATTGACCACAAGCAACATTTCTGCCAGCCAATTCAGAAAGAAATATAAATTATTTCTGTCCAAGTTAATTATTGTTCAGTCCACTAAAAAAAAAACAACTTCTCTACACCTTATTCCTCTCGTGTTAATAGAAAATGCACCTTGTATATTCTGGTTGCAAATATTTTTTGTTTCATTTAAATTAACTTTGACAGAACAATTCGACGGGAAAGCTGAGAAAGGAAGCAAGTGGAAATTTGTCAGCTATCTTTACAACACCCCCCCCGATTTCTGCATTCAGGCAAAATTTCTCCAGGAAAGCTACTCTAAAAAACAGGCATGACATATCCATGATGGATGATGACATTTATGTCGAGCTCGTTAACTTAAGCGGATGCCTATGCATGTGTGTATGTGGGTGTGTGTGTGTGGGAAAGTATCTGAAATAGAGGCTGATGAGTTTAAAAAAATAAAAGAAGAAGAAGAAGAAGCACCACTATGCCGATTCGTTCGGGCGAGGAAGGTCATAAAATTAGCATATGATTGCTTCATTTCCTCGCCTCTAATTAAGCAGGAGAGATTTTTCTGATGACTGAGAGTTCCAAAAAGATGTAATGGGTAAAATGCGTTAATAGCTAGTGAGCTAGTGCACTCATTTAATATTTATGGATCTAATAATCTTGAGCTACCGAACCCCCGGTGGGGGAGTCGAGATAGAGCAGCGGGGACGGCCATGGTTTTCCTGAATAAATCATCTTAACAAAAAAAAAGGAAGGCGGAAAAGATAGAGATAGAGATAAAAAAAAAAGGTTTAGAGGGAATAAGGCCTTGAGTAACGATGGGAGAGAAAAGACAAGAAGGAGACCGGTGCCGTGTCAGTAGGGCTGAATGACTTACAGGAAACTTTAATGAGAGTGAGCTGTGTCTGTTTTAGTGTCGAAGCTGAAGTGTTTGACCTTTAGGTGCTGCTGAGAACAGAAAAAAAAGTGTGTGTGTATATGAGCATGCACGAGTACACAAGTGTACCTGAGGCTGCGGGAGCGCGGCCGCATGGCTGGGGATCTCCTGCCCTCTTCGTCAGTGATGCTCTCTGAGCTGAAGTGCTTTGTGAGGAAGTGCAGCTCGTCTGCGGTGGGCTGGAAGGGCAGCTGGTGCAGCTTCTCCTGGGATGAACATGATGACTGTGAGAAGCAGAGAGGGAGGGATTACAAAGGCAGAAGCTGCGGCGACGGTCAAATGAGTGGCTGAGAAATTTGACCGTTTTCTTGAAACGACAAAACAAACCCCGAACATGCTGTAGCAATGCTGCATTCCACTTATGCAGCACTCTTAAAACCCGGGAATTTAAAAAAGCTGCACAGGTCGTGTTTGTGGTATTGAAGTCGCGACATATTTTCCTTCTCAGAAAATGTTGTAATTGATTTCTATCATTTCATTATTTATTTATTTTTACGTCTGACTGTGTGAGCAACCCTGTTGTCATGGCAATATATATATGACGAACTCAGGGTCCAGGCTCTGTCCTGGCTCTATGAACAGGAATTCCAAACTGAGGGAGCGTTTCATTTGGTTTTTATGAGATACAAGCTCGCTGCAGAAGGCAGTACACTCAGGAAGGCCTTCTAGGTCACGCCACACCATGATTTTGTCGGGGACAGTGGGCTGCCATTATCTTTATGTCCTCAATTATGAACATCTTCAAGATGTCCGGATGTATTGTAGAGATAAATAGATATGATAAATATATAGCACCAATTCAGCATGTATGTATTGGCCAAAAACATGCATTTTTTTTTTTTGCAATAATGCAAGCAACCACAAGCTATTAGGAACAGACACAGACAGGAGGAGAGCTCAGAAAAAAACAAACAAGTTAGAGGTTCTGCTTAGAAGCTAGCACATGCTGAAACTTGATGTGATGTAAGCCGGCTTAACTAACTGCCCAAGTTGATACACAAGTTAACAGAAAGCCTCTTACTGACCGTGAATGACACGAGCGAGGATAGAAGTAGCAGCCTTTATTTTTGTCACATTGGAGGGTGGGGTCAGGAGCACAGTGTCAGCCATGATACAGTGCCCCTGAAGCAGAAAGGGTTAAGGGCCTTGCTCAAGGGCCCAACAGTGCAACCCAGGCAGCACTGGGGCCAGAACCCCAATCCTCCAATAAACAAACCAGGGTTTTAACCCCTTGAGCCAACCACTGCCTTCTGTCCTCATCATGGACCGACGACAGCGTAAATGATTTACCGCAGACTAAAAAAAAACTACACCTTTAATTTGAATTTGTACAAGTGATGTACATGTTTAAATGTTCAATAGTAAAGCACAGATTTAAAACATAGATAGAAGGCTGAGCAAAACTGATGCGTATTTTGAGCAGTCGAACAATCGGAGCTCCTTTGAAGACAACACATCGATACAAGTCAGTGGTGCTTTATCAGGCTAAAGAAAGCTGCTTTAGAGCTGCAGGTTATTCCAGCACAATCAATGAGATACACCACAAGGGAAAGGATTGCAAATCAAATGCAACACCGATGCATTTGTCTAAGGGCTTGAAACACAAAACTGCGACGCACAAAATTGCAGAAACCCAAACGGTCACACACACAGCTGTACTCACTGAGACTGTTGAGCTGGGAGTGTTGGTTCCGTACCCTGAAGAGGGCAGTGAGGCGAGAGACCAGCGCCGGCCATCCGTCCTACAAGAACACAATCAAACACAAACATGGACTGAGGGCGAGAAAATAAATAAATAAATGAATAAATGAATGAATGAATAAATAAATGGGGGGGGGACCTTAAATCTTTAAGAACTGAAAAACCATCAGTCAGCTAATCAGCGATCAGATATCTGAAGCAGACGTCAAAGCAAAACCGAACAAACGTCCTCGCTTTTATGGGTCTATAATCTTAGCTCAAGCTAGGCAGAAGCATTTTGTTAAAGAAAAAGAAAAAGAAGGGGGGGGGGGATAAAAGAAATTGTGCTGCATAACTGTGGCATGACAGAGCGATGGAAACATCAACATGGAAAACAATGAAGCAGAAACATGCTCATGCGCATATTAGGATCTGATTAAATTGACAGTTATGCAGACATAAGACGTCTTCCTCCTCAGTAAAAAGACAGGTTGTTGAAAAGCAGAAAGATGGATGAACGGATGAACTGACGGGGGGGGGTTAGGTTTTTTTTTTCCTTCCCAAAGATCAGACTCGATTTGTTATCTGATTTGTTAACAATAATGCAAAAATACATTGAATTAATCTTCCCACTAAATCGGCTCAAATACAATGGGAAGAATTCTCACAGGAGGTTCAGTAACATCCCCTCTGACCAGTTTGACTTAAGCATCTCTGTAAAATGACCACAACCTTTCAGTATAGTAGTGAGGACTGTGGCCAAAAATGCACATAATCATCAGCACATCTCTATAGATCACAGTATAATGTGATAAATACTTAATGATGTGCGTTTCATATTTACACATTGATGTTTATTTTGTTTAATTGGTTCCCTAATAAACAGAAATTATTTTTAATCTTTAAATCCAATTTCCTTTAAAACAAGCAAAAAGAAACCAGATTTTTAAAATAAACTCTTAATCAAACCCTTTTAACACCAAATGAAACCTGCTTCATCAGTAGACTTTTTTAAAATTAAATAAATAATAAAAGGTTTGTGATTTGTTCGATATACAAAGTATAAATATATATATTTTTAAAGCATGAACATTTGCAATGAAACAATGTCAACTCATCAGTCTAAAAAAAAAGGCTATATATTTCGTCAATACGCGCAAAAAAGGTTCACAAATTTATCTAATATATGAATAGAGGCAGCAACTCAAAGTGGAATTATAAGTACATTTGGACAGCTAATCAAGTTAGAACAGCAGTTTAATTAGGATATCAGAATTGTCTGACTTCAAGGCTTAATGAAATGAAGTGCAGTGGCATGTTGTGCTGGAAAGAGAGACAGAGAGATGAGAAACAGTACCTGTCAGCCCTGTGCCCGTGACTGTGTAGGAAAGAGGACAGTATTAACAGCAGTGACTCAGTGTGTGTGTGTGTGTGTGTGTGTGTGTGTGTGTGTGTACATATACATGTAACAGTAATGCTTTAATATTTATCTTACACACATACACTGAATATACCATCTCTATTTCCAATTCTCGGTAAGTACCGCCGTTATCCATTAGATGGCACTGTTGATCTACTGACTTGCTTTCTGACTTGCTGGAGAATGTTAAGAAAAGGTTTCTACATTTTAAACAATTCCTTTTCCTCTCCATGAGCTCACCCTTTCTGCCTTGCCCTCTTTTCCGAGTGTTAATTTATCATCATCTTGTCTGCGGCTTAGAGGAACAGATTCACTCATTAAGTCGCGCCTCGTCATTCTTCAAAAGCTACTCGGAGAGATGAGAAACGTTGCGAAATAATTACAAGAGACTGATTAACGACAGGCGGACGAGACACAAAGACTGCCAGTTAACTCCGAATGGCAGGAGGTGAAGAAGTGTCATTTCTCTGAATAGCGATGGTGCGAGCTTGTGCAGAGATGTCCTGAGGTGTGTGTCACTCACCTGCGAGCAGGGATGAAGGAGAAGTGGGCTGCGGTGTTGGGGGAGAAATTGCGTGGGCTGTCCAGCGGGCTGCTCCCTACAAACGACAGACAGAGAAATGAGCCCTGAACACGTATGATGTTCATTTTTTCCAAGAAAAATCATTAAAGAACATGAAGCACTTTTGTTCAATCAGGCTCACACTCCAATTTAAAAAGTCTTCAGTTTTTAATACCCGTACACATTACATACTGCTCTTTTTATTTCATTCCCGTACGGCGTTTATAACAAATCTCTCCTCTCCCTTGCATGTACTTTACCTTTTAAAACCAAATTCTTGAGCAAAGGAAGGAACCATTTCATTTTAAACCATTTTTACTTTGATCAAAAGATTTTTTTCTCTCTCGATACATCATTAAGCATTTTTTCTCCTACATGAACATCCATTTGAGAGAGAGAGAAAAAAAAAATACAAGGTAAAGTGGAAGGGACAGCTAATCTCTCTATTGATGGAGGCCTCACATGGAGAGAAAAAGCTTTTCTATCATTTGTAGAAGAAAGCTTATGTCGCGATCGATTTGCTCTGTGCTCCCAGGCAAAAAGCTTCTGAGAACGCTGTTAAAGACGAGCTAAATTGGCTCTAAATCTCTAGACTTCCATAGCGAGTGACTGGTTTTTAGTGTAGGATTTATAAAGAAAACAAAAAAAACAAACAAAAGCCAGACAGACTACAGCATGTGGAAAAGCGTTAAGCTTCAGGCATCATTAATCAACCCCAGTAAACCTGAGCGCCGTGTGCACCATACTCCCGAATGAGGGGCGACACCGAGGTCACACCCTTCTGCATTAATTATGTATTTGCCAACCGGCCACTGCTGAAATCTTTAATATTAATGAGTGCATATTTCTTTGTCAGAAAGTGTTAAGGACCAGCTGGGAACACACACAGAATGAGTATCCTTCACAGGAAAAGTGTTCATTTCAAGATGAACTGGGTCACAGAGGGACTTGTTAGCGAGAGCAGGAGATAACTCGTGCTCCACAGCAACAGGCTGCATGGATAGGGAGCGGATTTCCTTCACGCCAAATGTAATATTGAAAAACGCACACAATATTTCTACGTCAAGGTCGATGAAGACGACTCGTATCAGAACTGATCTGTTTGGATTAGGATGGTTGCATTAACTATGAGACACAGCAGACTCCTGAATTATTGGCACCCTTTAACGATCGTACAGTACAGTATAACAGCACTGATTTGGCTTTTCCCACTGAAATAACTTTACATTTATTCACCTTCCATCTTCAACAACAGAAATTACTGACACCTCTAAACACCACCCACAACAACTCAGACAGCTACACAAAGACAAAAACAATTTCATTAGACATGTGGGAGGGAGGAAGGAAGGAGGAAGAGACAGACAGACAGAAAGAAAGGAGGGGAGAAAGAAAGAAAGAAAAAAGAAAAAGAAGGGGAGACCAATAGACAGAAAGAAAGAAGGGGAGACAGACAGACAGACGAAAAAATGAGAGAGAAGAAAGAAAGAAAGAAAGAAAGAAAGAAAGAAAGAAAGAAAGAAAGAAAGAAAGAGAAATGAGAGAGGGGAAAGAAAGAAAGAAAGAAAGAAAGAAAGGAGGGAGGGGAGAAAGAAAAAAAAAAGAAAGAAAGAAAGAAAGAAAGAAAGAAAGAAAGAAAGGAGGACAGACAGACAGACAGAAAGAAAAGCTTTTTTTTATAATATATTTTCAATATTTCTGAATTTCTTTTGCTTTTTTCCTGGAAGATTTTCGAGATTTTGTCATTTTTCATTTTGTTCTTCTACATCACACTTTCCCATATGTCCTTAAGTGTAAAAGCAGTGAGAATGATCAGTGCACAATAACCCAGATTAGTAAGTGTTCATCTAATGCACAAGTCTTGGACGCAGTTTGATTAAACTGTGCTTGCGATAGAATGAAAAGCGACGTGCGTCTTGTGACAGATTGGAGGCTACATCGAGTGCGACACTGCTCATCGACACATGGGGAGAAAATGGAAAACGTCTGTATAAATTCTACCTCGTATCCTCCAGCCTTCACCACAGCAATCCCGCGTGTGGTTTTCACAGTAACACACACTGTTCTGACAACCGTGTAAGAACAGGTTTCAGCTCAAATTCATTCGACGCGCTTTACGACTGCACCTGATTCCGGCACGTTAATCTTGTCCCTAATGAATTGTTTATATTTTTATTATTAATTTTATTCCACTTTTTCCAACTCGCTGTCTTCCTGTATTTCACATCATCTCTCAATATAGTTTATTTAAACCAAAACATATGGAGCTTTTTCTGTTTTTCTCTGCCTCGGTCTCTATATTCTCCTTTCAGTCTCCCTCCTTTCACTGCTGCGTGTGTGTTAATACAGTGGTGTTAATATAGTGTGTGAGACACAACACACAAAAAAAAACAACAGATCAACACACCAGCACATTAACCTGAACCTTAACCTTGTCACAGAACTCATTCAGACGAATACGTTTGTCATTACAGACGGTGTAAGAGACTGTAAGCTTTCTCATAACGCTATAATAAATACCACCTCGAGCTGTGGGCTGTTTAATTACAAGTGACAAAATTATTTTTGCATATTTGGCAGAGCATTAGAGAGAGCAGCACATTTACATGAACAACTTTCTGCTTTAACCAGATCTAATGTTCCTTCATTAATGTGGTCAAATCACAAAAGAAGGGAAAGGGGAAAAAAAATGGATGGATATGGAAAAAATGGATTCTTATCTTTAAAGGTGCCCTTCCACACAAAACCATTTTTAATTGTATTTTTTTATGTGTGTTGGGTCCATATGTGTTTGTGTTGTGTCGGGAATGTGAAAATGAGCTGCTACCTCCCCGGTCTGTTCTAACCACTTAAAAGAAATAAGCGGAGAAATCAGGTGAGTTAGAAAAGCTGCTCAGAGTGACGTAGAAATGATGGAGCTCATTACTATTCATGAGCTCTCCCACTTGAGACCACGCCCACAGATTCGTGTAGCTCAGTGAGTTTCCTATACAGCAAGGATGGGTAAATGTCAATATACCTGAAGAAGCCATTCTGCCGCAAGTCCAGGTGATTGTAAACAAAGTTCCTCTAGCCTAGGCTACTTATTGCGCTGGGTGAATGAATAGTCATGCGCTCATATCCTAGCGGTTAGCCAATCGGAGCAAAGCAGCATAGCTCATTGAATATTAATGAGAACTGGCGCAAATCGAGCTGAGTCTTCCTGCAGGCTTTCTATACCACACTTGAATGGCTTGAAACAAGGTAACCAAGCCATTTTTTTCCCACAAAAAATGTTACAGAATACATGGTAAACTTCAGACATTACCACAAAAGTAATGAAATACGTGTGGCAGGGCATCTTTAAGAAACAATATGTATAGGTAGCAAATTCTTACGTTATGAAAGGAAACGGCCTTTTAATAGATAACGGATGGTTTGAGCTGGAATTTCTGATGCGCTGCACATTTGTACGGTAAAATGTAAGACCCCGAGTAAAAATAACAGTTATTTAATATAAAACTGCACTGGGGTTATTAGACTGTAGAATGTCTGCAAAGTTAAAAGCACACCGGCAATAAAATGTTTAACAGATGGTTCAATCGTATGTCACAGTGATGTTTGTCAAGCTCCTAATAGTGGTGAAAAATCTGTCTTCGTGAACATGTGTGTGCAGTAAAGAAAGCACTGGCAAGTTTTGACAGAGACTCTGAGCTTAAGAGAATCGATGTCATTTGTTTCAGAAATTTAGTCTTCGTTGGTTTATAAACCGGGAATTTAATATTTAATACATAATACTAAACAAAGTTCTGTGTAAGTACAAGAACATTTGGGTTATTTTATAATTGCTATAGAATTGCTGAGCTTCAGGTGTGTGTGTGTGTGTGTGTGTGTGTGTGTTTGTGTGTGTATTATGTCTATTAATAGTAGGGTTGCAAAGGGGCGGAAAGTTTCTGGTAAATTTCCGAGAAATTTCCGGAAACTTTCCACGGGAACTTAATCTGGGGAATTATTCAAAATTGGAAACTTTACGGGAATTTATGAAAATTTATGGAAATTATTTGGAAAATAGAGAAAATTTATATAAACTATATCATATACAAACATAAATAAACATTTTGTTTGGTCATAAGCAGACATGCATCCAAGGTGATACAAATTTTAAAAATGACGTCTTGACTGATTTAATTGTAAGTAGAACTCTAATTGATTTTTTTCACAGAGTAACAAAAGCATAATAAACATTAGTATGCTTGTAATAAACATTATTTTATAAAGGATTTTTTTTTTATTTCAGGGGGAGTGAGTGTGTGTGGGAGGGGCATCAAATTATCTGTGTATGTGTTAACACTCCTAATTTACTGCTTATTAAGTCTTAGTAAGGTAGTTATTAAGTTTAGATATTGGGTACAATTAAGAATGTAGAATAAGGTAACGCAGAATAAGGCATTAATATGTGCTTAATAAGTACTAATAAATAGCCAATATTCTATTAATATTCATGCTAATAAGCAACTAGTTAAATGACCCTAAAATAAAGTGTTACTGTGCATGTTATAGAGGAATGGAAGTACATGCAGGGGGTTTGGCCTCAATGGCCTTCCAGTAAGCAGTGTGCTGTGTGCAAGTGACCGAGGAACGCAGGGTACAAATTCAACTTAAATTGCATTAAATCTTGTTGTTTTAAACAAAATTATGCTGTTAAGATTTTTTAACATTCAAGTTCCTTGTTAAAGGCAACTTTTTTTTTTAAAGGCAAAAAATATATATATATTTTTTAAATTCCCAGTTTATTTCCATATATTCCTGTTAATTCCCATGGAAAGTTTCCAACCTTGAAAATTCCCGGAATTTTGCAACCCTAATTAATAGTAGCTAAAGTAGCTAAAGATGAATATAGTGACCGTTTTTGTTCAGTGATTACCTGAGAATCAATACTGTCCTGAACCACACGGCAATGAGTTAACAAATTGAGATACCATTTTTTTTTTATTATTATTATTATTATTATGTTGTGCAGCTCTAGCTCAAATGTTAATTAACATGAAACAT
The DNA here is from genome assembly GCF_022655615.1 of Tachysurus fulvidraco. Lineage (NCBI taxonomy): Eukaryota > Metazoa > Chordata > Actinopteri > Siluriformes > Bagridae > Tachysurus > Tachysurus fulvidraco. The sequence goes on from NC_062522.1 coordinate 9,547,719, forward strand.
CTTTGTCTTTGTATTTCAGCGCTTCCAAGTCAAAACACAGTCATTTCTTTCACGATTGTAAATGCACCTGTTTGTATTTACTTTATAAGAAAGACTTCATTAGACTTTAGCCTTTTTGTTTTCTTAAGAGAATTTCTCACTTATCTGCATAGTTGTATCAGAGAACTTTTTTTAACGAACATAAAAGGCACATTCATAGAAAAATCACCATAAGCAAGTGGTGTGTTTTGTAAACAGAAGCTCACAAAGAATAGCCCTGTTGCCATTTTAGCACTGGCCAATTCTCAGTCCCATAATACATCATCATCATATAAACAGGGACATCAGAAGACCAGCCAATCATACTATACAATCAGATCTTTTTGGAAACGCTCTAAGGAAATTGCTTTCTGCCCTCTTCCTCATACCCGAGCTCACAGACACCTGCTATAGTCTAGTGTCACTATGACTGACAGGGGAGACAGAGTCAGCTCCTCCCACAGACAGACATGACACATGCATACAATCTATGGACAATAGAATCAAACATACAATCTATGGACAATAGGTGAATGTTTTCTGTTGCCTTACTCACGAGCGATCACAAAGAAAGTTACCATATTTGGAAAAGCTTTGTTTTCTACCAAACCTAAACGCATTTGCTTCGATTTTTTTTTAGTTAATATTGGAACAAAAAAGGCCTTCTGTCAATCTGTCAGTGCTCAATGAGGATAAATATGGAGTTACCACTCGAACGATATGTACTCAAACACAACATCTCAAACACAACACAGATACCTGCGTCGTATTCACCTGGTGCTACACAGCCACAGCAGTGTGTGCAGCCTATTCCTGCTGAAGAGGCTCAAAGAATTTCAGCTATACATACTGTACGTTGCTTAAATATATAATCATCACATACGAGAATAAAACAAAGGAAGATCACATGTTGTGCATTAACACTTCCGTGATAGTGTGTGTGTGTGTGTACACATATAAACACATGTTGTAGTGATGCGTCGACAAATTCCTATCGATATACATGAAGTGCTCGTGATGTTTGTAACACTGTTTCCATTAAAGCAGAGAAATGAAAACATTATCCTTAATGCTTTAGCCTTTCTGCCTGCACTAAAAAGGCCCCGAATAAATGCATAATTAACAGAATGCTTCATTTCCACACACTTTCTAATTATGGCACTTTTCTCATTAGATACAAACAAATAAACGTCTTTACAGTAAGAGCGCACGTAAGTAGTCGATTAGCGGAAGTCATATTTGCAGTCACTGTTTACTCTGTTGTCTGTCGGGATTCTACGGCAGTGTGAGGCTACGTTACTACACCGTGTAGTGTAGTGAGCGTCTCTAATGAACAGGAAGCCATGATGAAGTCGGCGTTACTGTGTGAATGATTCTAGTAGAGGTTTTTAACTTAAGAAAGGTTTTATGTAATAAGAGCGCAGTGCTCAGTGACGTGTTCATTCTAAATGTCGAAAGCAGCTGACGGCGAGACCGAGGCATTTAAGACGCATCGCTAAGAAGCAGTGCTACAAAATGACAACCGAGTCAGCTGAGTCGATAAAAATAAATAAATGAATAAGTGTTTTTTTTTATTTTTTTTTTATAAAAATCCAGATTCATTCATCTTTAACTGCCATTTAGCCCAATATTAATGATTATATTATCTTATCTTAAGGATCATAATAATTGATTATTATTATTATTAATTAATTAATGATTATTTTTTCCCCCTCTACATCAAACAAGATTCTAGAATGAAATAAATAAATAAAAACCCTCTAAACCCTCTCGTGTCTCTCATTCGCTTGTTCTCCAGTGTTTCAGGTTCTGTTTTAAGGCTCAGATGAATGGACATGCATCAACAATTATTAACAGCGAAAGCAAAGATGAAATGAAAGTTTACTGCATTATTGCCTGATGATCTGTGAACATGAACCACTCCATGAAACAAAGACCCCCCACCCCCCCAAAAGGTGGATTTTTCCAGGTGCTACAATTAAATGGTTTTTTTTTAATCCCCTTAGAGTTGTTGCTAATGTTGATTTACTCTTATTATATCTTTTATGAAAACAGAATAAAGTTACACATCTGCATTCGTTCATCTTTGGTTTTGATGAATATTTTTTGTGTGGTGAAACAAGGGAAAATATACACAGTAATGAAGAAAGAACTGTGTTTAAGGTAATAATTAGTAAAACATAGAAGCAGGTTATGTGCTTATTATTTCTTTACCAGTATGTCCGTGTAGCGGTGAGTGAGGTCTGGGTAGAGTGGGAGAGGTGCTGGAGGTCACTATCAGGCTCTTCCTGTTGCTCGTACGACAACTGGATTAAAAACAAGAAAAAGAAAGAAACCACGTTACATTATGTACAAACACACACTCACTTGCATGCACATTTAGGAAGCCACACTGAACTGAGCTCACGTAACACCAAATGACTTGCAGTGCAGGCTGAAGGAAAACCACATGCGACACGTGATCTGAGGAGACGCTGTTCCACTGCGTCGGGTTCAAACGAAGAGAGACGTCCGTTCAGTTAGTCAGATTGGGAGGTTCTCATTTTAGCAGGATGAAAAGCTCTAATAGTCCAGTTTTCCCCTACTGGTTTAAATGTTAACAGCCACATCAGTACTGACAGAAGAGAAAACGCTTCACGCCAATTTCACTTGAGAGACGCCTCCAGCTGCTTTAACACCACCTCACACTCCACTGAACACATGCTGGAGTCCTGACTGTTCAAATGCTTCCTTAAAGAGGAGCAGGCAGAGCAGAACAGTGTGCGGTTAGTACACAGTCACTCCTTAGCCACCTCTGTGACTGACTGACACGCTCGCTCGCTCTCGCACGCTCGCTCGCTCTCGCACGCTCGCTCGCTCGCTCTCGCACGCTCGCTCGCTCACGCACGCTCGCACGCTCACTCTCGCACGCTCGCTCGCTCACGCACGCTCGCACGCTCACTCTCGCACGCTCGCACGCTCACTCTCGCACGCTCACTCTCGCACTTGCACAGCTGCTTAAGGAAAGCAAGTTTAATGTGGCATTGTTATTTCATACAAAATGAACTGAATTAGTGATTTCTCCAACACATTTTCCTCTCTTCACAATTAGCAGCTCCATCGTTTTAATTGTAACAAACGATTCTTTTAGTTTCACTGGAGGAAAATCTCTTCATGTAAACTCTCTAAATAAGCTCAAGGCTGAGAGATTTTAAAGTTAAATACTCTCATGTCTCCTTCCATTTTAGACCATCAAACACCAAAATCAATTTATTTACTTTATTTACCAATAGATCAACACCTTATCCACTGAGCTACTACATCCCTTAATTACCCAAGATTAGTTTCCTTTAATAGTATTTCCTGTTGCCTTTTATTCCTGACATATGAACTATTAATCTTGAATCTTTGTATAATGTTTAACCTTTTGTAAACAATCTGCTTTGAGACAATGTCCATTATTGTTAAAAGCTCTATAAAAGACAAATCTGAATTAAACTGAACTGAATTATTAGATCAAGTTAAATTTCAGGTCATAATCCCAACATTCCTCAGACATAGCAGTGGGAACCTCCTTGTAAAAGTAAACTAAATAAAATGATGTAAACTTAATTTGATGCTGTAAATAAGATTTCTTTTTTTTACTAATATTTCCAGCATTTTATCCATTTTCCGGATGTTTATAAAAGATGAGCCGGTTCATTTCCAGGAGTTTAAAGATGTATATGAAAGCTGTCCGTTATTTATAACCCGGATTAATTGTTTAAGGCATCGGTGATCTATTGAGTGAGATCCCTGAGAAGTTAAATGTTTAAATATGTACTTTTACACACATAAAACAACTTCGTAGTGTATTCACACCCGGCGAGCACCTTTTTACAAACGTGGCAGGAGGGAGAGCTGCGAGTGGCTTGAATTAACCGCTTCAAAGAGCTAATGACATACGAGAGCAGTGTGCGGAGTACAGACAGAGCCGATCCGACTGAAACGACACGCTGTCATCGAAATTAAAAGGAACAAAACTGGAGCAGAAAGCCATGCTGGATTAGCATAGTAATAACGCATGCAGCTGTGGTGAGTTCATGGGTATAAAATGAAAGTTAGTGTTTAATTACAGTAATTCAGCACAGAAACTGCTTCCTGGCATCCGAAAGCCGTGAAATGCTGAATTAAACCTGACTTTCATCTTACTGCGGTTTCATGTTCATCCTGATTAAGATGATTGTTTATTTAAGCTGCTTATAATTAAATGATAACGGTATAAAACAGTCTATATATTCACGGTGACTTTGCGGTTATCATTACAACTGAATATCGTCATAATATTACAATTGTTTATCGTCATTGCTGTCAGTAGCCAACTGCATTTACTACTGAATCTTAATTACTGACATTTTTAACTGACTTTAGCAAAAACAAACAAACAAACAAATAAATAAATTCCTGCCTCTCTCTTACAATCATACCTAACAATTCCCCCTCCCTCCCTCTAGGGATAGATGTTAGAGATATATTTGGACATATATGTAATTTTAAATGAATATTTTTAAATTAATTTTAAATAATAAATAATTAATTGATTAATTAAATTAATAAATAAATTAATAAATAAATTTCTATGTGTGTGCACATATATATATATATATATAAATAAAAACACACACACATATACTTCTGTAAAGCTGCTTTAAGACAATGTGAATTGTTAAAAGTGCAGTAAACCCCAGCTCCCTGTGTGTCCTCCACATTTGGAGGGATAAAAGGACAGAAGTGATTTCACATTCAAGAGAAAAAACAGGATGAGCTTAAGTGAGTGAGGAGTTTTAGTAAACTGCAGCTATCTGCTGTGTGCTGAAGGACAGAATCCACTTCCCTTCCCTCTCTCTCTCACACACACAGACACACACACACACAGACAGAGAGAGCTGCTTTTCTCCCTCTCTTGAGTGCAATGCTTGCACAATTAAACAGTTGTTTTTTTTTTACTGGCAGGCTTAACTGTTCTTTATTCTGAGCTTCATACATATTCTCAGAACTCCAACACAAAGTGGGATTGAACACATGAGCCGCTTTGTGTACGGATATCTGAGGCCAGTAAAACATGGGGTGAGATGTGAGCTCCCTGTGACACAACCAAGATGTCTGAAAGCCATATGTTCACTGCTGTTCTGTATAGAGGGAGGAAAACTTTTAAGTCTGTATAAAGCATATAGAATTGCACATTAGCAGATGGTCAGACACAGAGTTGGACACACACACACACACACACACACACACACACACACACACACACGGGATGACGACTAAGTACGGATGGTGTGTCCCAGTAGATTAGAAAAGTCACTTAATTGTCATTTATGTTTGTCGTCCGATCCATGATTACGCTCTTCATATTTTGAGCAAACAGAATAATTTGTGGCCCGAAGTCCATGAGCACCAAATGTCAAAGAGCTGAACAGCATAATTGTGGCAAACAGATGAGACGGGCTCATTAACACTGAACACTGCAATTATGCAGAAACACCTGCTGGCTGGGTCTCTCGTTATTCACTCGGCTCTCTTTTAAAGCAGCTAGATGCTCGCCTCTTTCTTACTACTCCGTCTTCTGGAGGGGGGGGGGGGGGGGATGCCACGGTGCCTGTGATATAAAGCGACACCTGCAGACATTAAAAAAATACGAGTCATAAAAAAACCGAGCGATAACGAGCTTGATTAAGGTTAGTGTTGAATCTGTTGTGCCGTGAGACCGAGTACGCTGTATCTCTATATGACATTTTACCAACGCCAGGCGTCACAAAGCATCTTTGTTCGGGTGAGATTTCCATTCTAAATGACTGCAATTTCCGTTTGGACAGACAGCGAGAGGACAGGAGAGTAATCAGATCATCAAAAACACGACTCACAGCACGACAATTCACATGCAGTCAAAGATCGACTGACACTAAACGCTACATATAAAGCTTCCCACAGGATAAGTGGCTATGCTCAATAATGGAAGACTGTGTGCTGGAAGAAAAGAAATGGCAGTGTGTTAATTTTTATCAGAGGAGGAAGGAGTATAAAGTGCATCAAGCACTTACAAAAACACTTATAATCCTCTTCAGTAATTAAAAAAAAAAAAAAGATTCAAAACTCCAGATATGATGCAATACAAAGCATTAAACTATAAACCTTAAAGTCAGAAAGGAAGGAAGGAAGGCGAAATGATTCAAAACAGAAAAGAGGGAGAGATTCAAGAAAGAAAGGAAGAAATAGAAATTATTAAACGAAGGAAGAATGGACAGAAGAAAGGAAGGGGGAAAAATAAACAAACAAAGGAAGAAAGAACTGATGAAAGAAATAAAAGAAAAAAGAAATGCCAAAATGTACAGTAGATGGAAGAAAATATGGTAGAGGAGGACAGAAAAAAGGAAAGGACAAAGATGAGAGCACAAGAAAGGATGAAAGGAAGAAAGAACAAATGCTGGCTTTATTAATCTTTAAAGGTGCAAAATAAAGCTAATTACACTAAAAGAAATCTTGCACCATAAAAATGCCCTTCGGTTCATTTTACTGCAGATCCTTTAAACGTTCTACATGGATTTCTCTGTTCTCTGACTACAGCCTTCTTAAAGCTTTTAAAAACCGACATTGTGAGCTGAAACACAGCAATAAATACACGTCAGCACTACATTTCACTTCAGGGACAATGTGACACCCAGCAGTACAGACACAGATGGATGCCTAATAGGCACCGGTACAACAAAATGGTGTCATGAGGTAAAAGAAAAGAAAGAACAAGATGATATGTGTGAGAAGACATTAAACACAGAGAGAGGAGAGGAGGTGGTTACAGAGCTAACACACAGTTCATGGGCATGTGTCTGCATATAACAGGTGCTCTGTTCACAACACACACACACACACACACGCACACACGCACACACACCCCACAAAGCTCATTAATAATGCAGAGAATTAGAGGATACAGGAGATTAGTGGGAGGAAAAGGAAAACCATTTATTTTCTCTCACAGAACATGATTTGTGCTAATACTCCTGTCTGGTTAACCCTCATCACCATTCACAGACTTTAACTAAAGGTTGTCTGATTTAAAATAAAAAAAAAAAGGGTTCTTGAAAGAAACTGGCATCCCTTTTTCACCAAGAACTTGTTTTCATAGAAAGGCTGACTGAAGGCTGACTGTGTGCTTCTACTTTGAAACGTCACCGAGTCACACGTTGAAACGAGCTGCGTGTAAATAAAGTGTGCGTCAGTATCCTGACACTCTGCACTAGAGCAGGAGTTCAGCACAGACGGACACGGTTCTCAGTCACTTGAAATTCGAACAATAAAAATATTTGAAAGCTTTGCTGTAGGTGGACTTATATGTCGCTATAAATAACAGGGCCCACGGAAAGGGGAAAGGGAAGAGGGGAGGAAAGGGAAAAGGAGAGCGGAGAGAGGAAAAGAGAGAGGAGAGGGAAAAGGGGAGAGGAGCAAGGAAAAGAGAAAGGAAAGGGAAAAGGGGAGGAAAGGGAAAAGGGAAAATGAGAGAGGAAAAGAGAGAGGAGGAGAAAGGGAAGAAAAGGAAAGAAAAGGGAAACTCTCGCTCTCGCACACGCTCACTCTCACACGCTCATCTCTATCACCGCTGTCACACGGAACACAAACCCAAGAGCTCCCATAAATCGACGAGTGGAAAGGATAGAAAGAGTTTGCCCAATCAGATTATTGCCAGATTACAGCATGGGGAGAAGTCAGATCTGATGTGTGAGATCTGATCTCCTCCACCCTGTGGAGCAGAGCTGAGACAGAGGGTGTTTCAGGCAGGGTACATGTCTGTTTATGTGTTGTTTTGTACCTCATTGTGTAGGTTTGAGTTGTAGGTGAAGCATATAAGAAGAGTTGGATCATATCCGGTGCCACTCACTGGACTTTTCTGTGTCAAGCAAGGACTACTTTAAAATGACAGTAGAGCCATGATTCAAATGACATTTGGAGCAGTGGTAGCAAGTGGTTAAGCCTTGCAAGCACCACCAAGCTGCCACTGTTGGGTCACTGAGCAAACCTCATGGTTGAACCTACAGTCTGACCCCAACCTCCAAAAGTTGGGATATGCGAAGAAATGTCTTCATCTGTTTTACATGTGCAACAGGATACGATGTACAAGAAGAAATAGGCAGGTTGCTGTAGATTTGTCAGTAACTGTGCAAAATACAATAACATGCAAAGTAAGGCTTGAATACAGCAGTCTCAATTACCACAGTGAATTCAGATCTGTAAACGATTCCCAGAAAAGTCCGACTGAACTAATTATCTCCGTGTAAATCAGATGTAATAAACTGCAGTACTTGCATTAGGTCTTCCCGGTATGTTTCGCTATCCTACTGTATGTATACCTGGGTTTGTGAGAGTACAGGCAAGGCTGCATGCTTTTAGACACACAACTCTTCACCCGATTTCAGTAACCCTCGGAGTTTAAGATCATGTACCATCAGTTCACCTGAATGTGATGATTGGTTTATATAGTGCACTCAGATTGCTACTCAAGCCTGAAATAAATAAAAGGAGAGAGATGTTTAAACCAGCTTTATTATAAATTATATGTAGATCTGCATCAGGCCATCGTGCACACATTGTCATGTTCCATGGGATCTATTCTTGGGCAGGGAGTTAATCCAGTCACTGAAGAGTGCCGGTCTCAAGCCCAGGTAAAATGGGAGGGTTTGCTTCAGGAAGGGCATCTGGTGTAAAACCTGTGCCAAATCTAATATGCGGATCGTGTGTGTGTGTGTGTGTGTGTGTGTGTGTGTGTGTGTGTGTGTGTGTGAGTGAGTGAGTGAGTGAGATTTAGAGAGTGTGTGTGTGTGTGTGTGTGTGTGTGTGTGTGTGTGTGTGTGTGTGTGTGTGAGAGAGAGAGAGAGAGAGAGAGAGAGAGAGAGAGACAGATCAGAAAGAGAAAGAATGTGTGTGTGTGTGTGTGTGTGTGTGTGTGTGTGTGTGTGTGTGTGTGTGAGAGAGATATACAGATCAGAAAGAGAGAAAGTGTGTGTGTGAGAGTGAGTGAGATACAGATCAGATAGAGAGAGAAAGTGCGTGTGTGTGTGTGAGTGAGAGAGAGAGATACAGATCAGAAAGAGAGAGAATTAAGTTCTAAGCTCATTATGAATTAATCGGAGATGATGATAAAAATGATGATAGAGTGGGACAGAAAGTGAATCTGACTGCAAAGTAAAGTGAGTTTGAGTAAGTAAGGAAACACAAAACTCACCAGAGGTTTATATTTATGTGCCATAAAAAGAACACACAATCACCTGTTTAATCTTCCGCTGTCATTGTCCTGGTAGACAAGCAGTCAAATAATCAATTAATCAAATCTATTCAGTATCTATAAAGTATCTCTAGAATCTATTAGTCATATAATAACCTCACACTTTATGGCCTGACGGATAAAAAGGACCTATGTTTTAGCTTCAGCTTGCTGACCATATCTGCACGTTACTGGGTACGAGACATGGAGCTTGCTGGTCTGCCAGTAATGCTGATGAGAGACACTAATCTAAGGGGCTTTTTACACCTGGTCACTTCATGCGTTTTCTGTGATCGGATAGCTATCTGATCGTAAAAAGACCAGGTTATAAGACGGATATAAATCCGATCGTTTAAACCACTTCAGGAGGTGGTCTGGGACGCATTTCAGATGAAACTGGACAGGTGTAAATGCATGTGGTCGTTCAAGCCACATACGTCAGCGCTATAATCATCCCAAACGGAAGTACGTCGCTCGCAAGTGATCTTTCACCCAGGCATCCCGTCGGGTCGTAAAATGCACCGCTGCCTCCAGCGAAAAAGCAGCAAACAGTAAATGCTGTTTTTTGTAGCATAACCATCGTAACGTTTTTTCGTCTTCTTTTTGATTGCATTCTGAAAATCGCATACACCAAAGCGTGTTCCGTTTCAATTACCCCGGAAAAGAGGTAAAATATATTTGCATTTTGGGTGGGAGTGGAAAGATCGGATTGATATCCGATTCGCCGAGACGCATTTATGTGGCATAAATGGAACAGTTTTAACAAATCGGATAGCTATCGGATCAGAGAAAACACATGAAGTGACCAGGTGTAAAAAGGCCCTAAGTGTCACTACTATTACTCATTATTAATCTTACTTCAAATAGACATAATGAGTCGGAATCCAACCTGCATCAGGCCAGTAAACTACACAGACATAAAGAGGCCATGTTCTTAACAAAGCAGCTTTTCTACTACAGTAGGTTCTGTAATGTCATTGACAGGTTTTTTTGCTAAAGAACAGTTAGGGAACACCATGTGTTTCCCCCATTATCCCAGTTCAGATGTATTCCCTTCTTTGCTGTATTAATAAACTGATGTAGAAGGAAGAGGTCTGGGGTGCAGCAGAGGTTCCAATTAATCCTAAACATTCAAGTTCTTCTACTTCGACAAGCCGCGTTTTTCTGAAGCTCCCTTTGTGCACAGGAGCACGGTCATGCTGGAACAAGTACGGATCTACTGGTGCCAGTGATGGATGTCCAATCTGATCTGAAAAGTGCCAGACTGGGTGCAGTTTTACATTCCAAACAATCAGAAGCCACAACTGAGTCAACGGAGTCGCCAAGATCGAGCGATTAAACAGACAGAATCTGATGTAACTCCTGCTTGACTGGAATGAAAACCTGCACCCCGAAGCAGCCATTTGCAGATAAGACTGGACACCACAAAGAAGATATCCTAAACAATTGGGTTCCTCCAACTTTCTGGTAACAAGAACTATATGTGGGTGTAATGGTCAGGTGTCCACCAACTTTTGGACATTCATTTTGGCATCCTGTCCACAGTGTTTCTGCTTCATGCAAAAGGATAGTATCCGCTGTGCCCGGGCAGTTATTGCATAAAGCAGTGAAAATAAATGGATAACTTGATGAACAAATGAGAATCTGTCGCTGCTGATTTACGTGACAGGAACGCATATTGTAGCGCTAGAGCTTCTGTTCACTTTCTGCTTCAGCATATAATAACATGTTCGTTCACATCTGAATGCATTTTAATATTAAATGGAGTCAATCAGCAGGTTATTTAAGCACCTGAGCATATGAGCTTGCGGTGTCTATACATAGGATGCACCAGGAATGCGTCATTAAACTCATCGTTAAATAAAATGTATAAAGTACTTCCTGTGCTGTAGCTTAGTGACCCACGTTGGCCTTCGGATACATAGGGAGAGAAAGGGGAGGGCAGAGAGGCAGCAGCAGGAGTCGTGCTCCACTCTCAGCCCTGTTGCTATGCGAGAAGCAACATCTCTCTGATCTGCGACGAGAATTCGGGAACTAATGACAGGAGGAGGGCTGAAGACCTGCTGCACGAGATACACACAGATACCATGAACCTCAGCTCACTGTGTGTGCACACAAACAATGCAGGGCAGGTTAAAACAGGACAGCACAAAGATGCATGCTGATCACAGAGAGTAGAGAAGCATGACAAGCGTATATAAACCTTATGTGCGTATAACCTTCGAGATGCACAAATAAAAGGGGAAATGGAGGTCATTCGCACACACGTACATGTACACACACCCACGAAGGCTTCCGTTACTGCTCATGTGACAGAGTACATCGAGTTACCTGCCAGACAGAGAGATACAGATCAGAGAGAGAGAGAGAGAGAGAGAGAGAGAGAGAGAGAGAGAGAGAGAGAGAGAGAGAGAGAGAGAGAGATACAGATCAGAGAGAGAGAGAGAGAGAGAGAGATACAGATCAGAGAGAGAGAGAGAGAGAGAGAGAGAGAGAGAGAGAGAGAGAGAGAGATGTACCTCTTAGATCGACGCAGCATGCTCCTCTCAGGCAAAGAGAAATTAGAAAGCACAGTCCAGAAGGAGTCAGACATGATCCAGGCTCTTCTCTATCACCGCTGTCACACGGAACACAAACCCAAGAGCTGCCATAAAGCGACGAGTGGATGAACGACAGCCATGCTAAACGAGTGTGTCTGCATGTGTGTGTTTCCCCAGCTAACAGAATGCTGGTGCGACTGCCTACAACCTGTGACGCTTCTAGAGGCAGTGTGAGCTGCAGTCGCTTTCCTCTCACTCCCTCCCTCACTCTCCACTTACACACACATCCCTCGTTCTCTCTCTCTCTGCAAACAGAAGAATATCAAGCCTAGCAGACACACTACATTACAATTCACACACTTGCCATATGAAGTCTGCGCCAATCTTAATTTTGTTGCCAAAATTTTACAAAAGCATGACAAGATAATAATTCACCAATCTGATTAATGTGAGATAAAACAGTTTCATTAATGGATAAAATCAAGCGCCCTTGAGGACACCTCAGCGAAGTGTATTCGATCCGATGAAGGCACGTGCAGCGTAAAACATACGGCATTATTAAACTGACCTGCTACCATGTAAAGAATCTGTTGCGTATAAGAGACCGTCAGATACGTAGCTTCTACAAACCTTTCCTTTATCCGCTGTACAACAAAGAATTAGAAGCAGAAAGGCTAAGGAGGAAATCTGAGAAGGAGAAGCGCTAAATTGTTGTAGTATTTTTGGACGAAAATCGAAACTAAATCTTCTAAACGATATTTATTACACGCTCTGGGAGCTGTGCTTATACTGTTAGATAAAATTGAAGGGGGAAAAAAAAAAAAGAAAAATTCTAACACAAAGTGCCTGAACAACCCGTCATAAAATGAAAGGAATACCCCTGTGTTTAACAATGCGCGTCTGTAAACTCGGTGTGATTTCCTTGTACGCGTCTTAACATGTACTGTATATGGTGGCTCATATATATGTTACAAACGAATCTATACAATAAGACAACTCGAGAAATCTACTGTTAAAGGCTTTACTAAAGTCAAAAGCTACATATCAAGTACGATCAGCTTTTAGAGAGGAGGTAATGAAGGGAAAGCAAACCTCTTTCTCCATAATTATCAGTGCAAAACAAAGTGGTCTCTTGTCTGCATAAAGAAAATCTACAAACAGAGGTTCAATACCATAAACAATACGTACTACAAGGTCACCTTTTCTCAACATCCTTGTTTTTGTTGTCATCTAGCAGGTGAGATGATAAACCTGACTGGACAAGTGGAGAAGAAAGCTGGATCTGATGAGAGGCAGCGCAATGAGGAGATGGAGGATTTGGTGGCATGAAAGAGATAATTACAATGTTATAGTGCGTTGTGTGTGTGCACGCGCGCGTGTGTGTGTGTGTGTGTATACAGGTAGAAGCAGCCAACCATGGAGAGCACTGTGTCACCTTGAGGCGGCTCACAGCAGGTGCTCCACACAGACTAAATCACATCTAGTGCAACACACACACACAAACACACACGATAAAGAAAAGATAAATGAAGCTTACAGATGACTTCAAATGTCAATAAAAAAAAGCCTGGAGTGGTTTATAAAGAGTCAGCTCAGATGAAGTGTGAGAAAATTACCTAAGAAAATGTTTTTAATATACATTTAAAAAGAGATTGCAAAATTATTTAAGAACTCTGAAAACTCACAAGAAATAGTATTTAACAAAAAACAGTCTGTCATGATCAGTGTTTGGGCATCAAAATGTGTCTCACACACACACACACACACACAGTTGACAGTTAATAGGTTAACCTAAACGGTATTAAAGTCTTGTGCAACAGTCACTCATGCAGCGTGATCATTTACTGCAACACAGGCAACAGCTTAGAGAAGAAAAATGTGTTCAAAAGTAAACTTGTTTCTCATTTCATGTAACCCATTCATGTCTGGATATTTTTTAAGCTTGGTTATGAACACATTGGTTTTTTAAGTTTTACCAATTTAGCTTCCGGCACCATTTGAGCACAGCAGCTAGCATGGCAGCGTGTAGAGGAAGTGCTACACCAGCCTTCACCAGACTTTGTTTTTTGTTTAGCTTTAGTATCATTAATGGACCATTAGATGAATATTTTCAGTCAAGCCCTAAAGTAATCTTTTGAAAAGTTCCTTTGAAGATGACGTGGCATGTTTTTCTTCTGTTATGTGATTTGTTTATGAATCAAGAGGCTCAAAATGTCAAGACAGACAAAATGTCAGCTTTCAACATTTCAGGTTGATGGGCGACATTTAGTGATTCGATTCCATTAAACTGGAATATTTATACGGTATGAATGATGTTTTCTTTAGCATTATAATTTGCTGGTTAGTATAATGTAACTAAGCTAATGGCCCTGCTGTGTGAGACACGGTGGTGTGTTCACTCCTTACCTCCAGAAGAAAGGGTTGGGGGAGCTGAGGCCGAGAGCCGGGGCAGAGGCAGGACCTGGGGCACAGACGGCCTCTTCTGGCCCTCCACCTTGTAACAGGCGGAGAGGAGAGAGAGAGGAGGAGGAGGAGAAAGATGTGGGGCTGAGGAGGTGCTGCAGGAGGCTGCTGTTGCCGTGGCAACGAAACTGAGCCGTTGGCCAGATTCTAGTCACCGTGGCGCCGTGAAGAGGAGCAAAAAAAAGTGAAAGGCAAAAATATATATAATAAATGTTTTAAATCACTGGTTACATGCTGATTGGGAAGTGTGTTTCTGTTCAAGCAGGTGTGTATGAATTTCTCGATATCTACTACACAACACCGCACGCTTGCTCTATGGGGTGATAACGTGTCCGCACCCTAAGGCCGAAGGTTTGCAACGCATCACTTGTGCTTCTCTTCTTAAAGCCATCGCAGTGAAATAAAAGCTGCCGATTCAGAGTGTGTTTCTAAACGAGCTTATGAATAAAGAAATGTCTTTTCTGTGCAAGCTGGTGAGAAGACAAGGTGCCAGAAATCTGCTCCGGAGCTCTTTACATGTGCTGTACGAACAGAAATACAAAAATGATAATACACAAATGTAGATGCCCCAAGTGCACTAAAAAACAGACGTCCCGACTCTCCGGGCGACTCTCCAAGCTGAGCTCAGTCACATGAAGTTTGAGATGTCAGATTGTGTGCAGATTTCTCTCTCTACCGCAGATACGAGTAGGTAGTTAATGCTTAAGGCAGTCCCAGAACATGCAACATTAAAAAGCTCTCAAGCTTTTTTTTTTCCTTTTTTTTTTTAAATTATTAATTTTTTCCCCTGCATAAAACCTCCTGTCCTCTTAAAAAAATGTGTGAGATGAAAAATTAAGTGTAGCAGAGGCTGAATTCTGGAGGAAGGAAGGAAGGAATAAATAAATAAATCGATCTGTAAGTCTAACAAATATTTTGATAACCTACAGATATTTTATTAAAATGCTGGAGCATTTTTTAGTTTTTTTAAATAATGCTTCACAGAACAAGTTTAAGCATGTTGAGGCAGTAGAGACGGCCAGAGTGGAGACGGCCAGCGAGTCCGACGCCTTGTTAGAAAAGTGTGATTTCTTCAGACAGAGATCAACACTGACTACACAGCACTGTGACATGTATATAAACCAAAGCATTTGGCTCATCCATTTGGAATAGAAACAGGTAAATATCAGTATCTCTCCTGCATCTTGAGCCAAATGAAATTGTGAGGATAAAACTTTACGCTGCTATAAACAGAAATTTCGATAATTCCATTTTAACAACTAGATCTAATTGAAAAAATAAATAAATAAATAAATAAAGATAGATAGATAGATAGATAGATAGATAGATAGATAGATAGATAGATAGATAGATAGATAGATAGATAGATAGATAAAAACACACCTGTGCTCACACTAGCAACCACATGATATTACAACATTACCAGAAAGTGATGGACAATAAAGGAAAAAATCTGGGTGCTTTTATGTACTTTACATACAGTATTTTCTCTAGTTAACCTGTCAGCTATCCTACTAGACTGGTGCAGGCAGTGAAACTACGGCAACTGTCAATAAACTAAAGATATCAAACGTCTAAAAGTGAGCAGTGAAGAGTGAATTTAAGTGATTTAGCGCCGTCAGTGTGTTTCAGCGCGGTCGTTTATCGAGTGGAAATGTCCACATCTGAGGCTACATCAGGCGTGGAGATTTATTAGAGAGTAGATAAAAAATATCAAATGAAAGGCGATGAAAAAGATTTCTGTATTAACTTTAAACACCGGGTACTTTAAAGCCATGAAGCTTTTTTTTTTTTTTTTTTTTTTTTTTACAAATGTTTACAACAAAAAAAAATTTAATCGTCCATCATACGGGAGTTCGTAACGGACGGATCGTAATGGAAAGAAATAAAGTAAAGACTATTTTGTCTAGGGTTCTTTTTCAAGAGCTCATTGTCTATCTGTAGGTGTCTAGTGGAAAATATGATTAGCTCTGCATGCACACGTTTATTTAAAGGTGACAGCGATTGTGTATTTTGTGTGTGTGTGTGTGTGTGTGTGTGTGTGTGTGTGTGTGTGCACACAGCTGTGGCAGTAGATAGTGAGAGGCTTACTGTATGTGCAGGTTGGGTGTTCCTGCTCTCTCCTTCCTTTTCTTCATGCCTGCTGTAGTGTGACAGGATCAGTCAGCAAGACTAAAGAAATCGTCAAACTCAAGTTACTACTGTTTTAAAGCCATGTTCATGTGTCAGTCTCTACAGCTGTGATGATGATGATGAGAACTACCACTGGCGACGATGACTACCCAACCATTAGCAGGTTTTAAAAGATAAAGACCAGCATGCCATCCAGAACGTGCACTTGGCCAAAGCAACAAGCTGGAGAGTGTTAAACAAATCCAAAAGCACAAAGCTGAGGCCTGACCTCAGTCTGAGAGGATAGCCATAACCCATAGTTAGTCGGAGAGTGCCGGTAATGACCGAATGAGCTCCCTAGGTGTAAAAGTCTTGGGTTTAAGATCCGTTCGAATCAGTTTCTCTCCGACATGAAGCGAGTGAAAGAGTGCTGCCTCCGTTTCATATCCACACGTCTAACTCTGGTGATATGACGAGACCTCGGTGTGGGGGGAGGGTCTGCAGCTGTCGTTCTTCACTCGGTGTCTATCTCAGAACTTAACAGAACATAAAGTCCATGTCTACGGTCCATAGTCCAGCCAAGATGAATGATATAAACAATAAAACAATAAAATGTCCACTATGAGTAATGAAGCATCCACTGACGTACGGCACAGGCGAATGCAATTACACTGAAATATGAGCAATTGCATATCAAGGACAAACAATGATGCGTGTGTGTGTGTGTTGCTCTGATTAATTGAGTTTTGACTTGATTAAGGTAGTGCAGTGGTGTGGAGTTTATAGCTCAGGGAATAACTGCACTAAACTTGCCATAACAACACGAGAGAATACCGAAGAATCAAACACACATGTAGACTCAAATCCCAACGCTATACGTGTACGTTTTGACACGCAAATGAAAAATAAGTTGCTGCTTACCGTAAAAACTCAGAGCTCAGAGGTTTGTAGAAATGTTCTAAGTAGAAAAGTCTGATTATTTGTGTCTGATCAGTTTCACTAAGTGACAAAGCAACGCTTTATAAAATCCATGATGTTCAGTAAGACGAACAGAGTTAAGTGTAGTATAAGATTTTTGATGTACATTGTATAGAAGAATACCTCATAAGGGTACAAAATATATTCACCAGCAACAGCATGTTAAAAATAGGCTGGAGGCGTGTTAATATACGGCCGTCGCTGCACAGATACTCAGCTGTTCTATCTGCTACAAACCTGAACCCTGCTGACCTCTGACTCCACCTCTGACCTCTGCTCCAGCATTGTTATACTGTGTATTGGCAGCTGCACACAACAGCTCCGGGACACAAAAATGTAGATTTCACCGAATTGCTTAATCAGTTTTCTCCTCACGATTTTAGAGACGTCTTTAAGAAAGAGCAGAGTTTAACCTTATTCGTGTTAGTGTGGCACGTCGACAGATCAGCACTATAATAAGTTCCCTCTGAGAGGCTTTAGTGTGTTCACCGTAACATTATAAACCTCATGATCATTAAACTTCAGTTAGATTATTCTGACAGCAGCAGCAGGAGGTGGAGAGAGCAGTCAGAACATGACAGTACACACACACACACACGCGCACAGTGAAGGAGTGATGTTCACACATACACACACACACACACACACACAAACATAGAGAGAGAGAGAGAGAGAGAGAGAGAGAGAGAGAGAGAGAGAGAGAGAGAGAGAGAGGGAGAGAGAGAGAGAGAGAGAGAGAGAGAGAACATCCTATTTTTCTAGGAAGCTGTTTCACAGAGTCATCACAGACTGTTCTGTCATTCCACACTGTTCCTGCGAGCTAACAAAATAAATAAGGAAAAGACACACATTTCTACCAACAGCTTTGACCAGAACCTCACATTCAGGTTTAGAGGATTTTTAAATCATGGACTAGAAATCCTTCTGAACTGTGTATAGCTTCACACACACACACACACACACAGGTCCACACACACACAAACAGATACAGGTCCACACCCATCCACACACACACACCCACCCACAGGTCCCCACCCATCCACCCACCCACACACAGGTCCCCACCCATACACACTCTCCCATACACAGAAAAGTCCACATCCACACACAGCAGAGACAGAGTGACAAAAGCGACAGAGATAGATACAGATTAGATACACACACACACACACACACACACACACACACACACACACACACACACACATATATATATATATATATATATATATATATGAGTGAGAGAGAGAGATGCTTGATCTGCTTGACCAGCAGTAAGATGTGTAGCAGAAGGTCTTTATTCTCCAGCAGTAGCCAGTGCACTCAGTCCAGACCTCATAAAAAGGAACCTCTTCTTTTCAGGTTCTACTTTTCTGAAAAAAATAGCATGTGCTGGGTTTAACTCACCACACTACTCAGCATGAGAGCAGTGACCTTCACAACCTGATGTGGACTCTGCCACAATTCTGTGGAAGCAAACCCCCGACCAACATTTTCAAGAGGACCGGGGCTGCTGGAGCATCATAACGGAATGAGACGTGTGAGTGAACATTATTGTAAACCTCATGATCATTAATCTTCAGTTAGTGTATTCTGACAGCAGCAGCAGAAGCAGCAGGTAGTCGAGAGAGCAGTCAGAACATGACAGTACAAACCCAGGAAAAGCTCTGTGACACATCCAGTAGACTTAAAACAGCTTTTCTCTGATAGATCTAGTGCTTTTAAGACATCTAAACTCACCAGAGTCAATAGATGGCATTTAGAGATGTGAACAAAAACTGTACTTTTATAAAGCATGTGAAGAATGACTGAGCACCAGACAGAGAGAGAGAGACACAAAATTTCCTTCAGTCATTCTTGGAAGTGATTTCAGCTTCTTGTTTTTCACCCATTCTACAACTCACATTTACTTTAGCTCTTTTAAAACAAAACATGCACACAAAATTCTCCCTCCATCAAACATCTGCATTAAAATTATGTTAATAAACGTTGTTGATAAAGACAGATAAACCGATCTCTATGTAATTGACTGATCTGTTGTGACGGTGTTTTGTGTTCAGTTCAGTGTGGACTTTCCTTCATTCTTTCAGAGAAAAAATGACTGGTAAGATGACGGCTACTCACAAACTGCCTCTTCGGGGAAGGCTCAGCTCCTTCTGCAAAGAAACACAAATACAAGACGATAAGATTAGAACATATGCCATGAATACAATTCTACAACAAACTCAATGTTAGTTAACGCAAGTTAAAAATAATTAAACCTGCACATGCAACACGTAAAGATTTCCTTTTTCTGTTCATAAAGCTCATTACTATGTGATCGCTTCATCCGATTTTACATCAAAGTGGAAGGGATTTGTAATAGGGTAACAGACCAGGGTAAATCAAAGCCACTAGATGGCAGTGTCAATCCACAGCGCTCTACGTCTGAGTGTAGACGCTGTACAACGTGCCCTGACGCATCAATGCTTCAAAAATAAAGACTTTAAAGAGACTCTAAGAAGGAAATATGAAACAAACCTAATGTAAAGTGCTCACCTAAAGGTGACACATCAACTAAAAACAAAAACACAAAGACGACACACAAACGCTTTGTTTTAATACCAGAATAACTAGCCGAACGATAGCAGACCCAACAGACTGATAGGTCAGAGAGTGCAAACTGAAAAAGGCTGCGCCATCTGTCTGTGCCTGTAGGGAGCGAATCCACTCCACTGTAAATATTCATGGGAGGATAAACAGAGCAAGACTGCACGTGTGCACGCACACACAACACTATAATCATCATCTAACATTTCTAGATTAAAAACTGTGCATGCCTTGCCGCAGATGCCGTCATCTAACACACACGAAAAATAGACCTGTCTAAAACCTGAGCATGCACAGACCTCAATTCAGCTAGAAAAAATTGACATTTCATACTTATGTAAAAGGTCATGCAGGTCACATCAAGAGAATATGCTTTTATTCCTTTGACTGCTGTGTACCATGTGCATATATCAAAACACAGCTTCAGCACGATCAGGGAGCTTGTGTGTGTGTGTCAACAAACAAGCAAACACTATTACTGTAGCCATTAACTGTTCTCACATCGAGTACACATTTATTTGCGCCTGAGGATCTGTTGATCAGGGCATTAACTGCATGGGTGGAGGATCAGAGGTCATGTGTAAAGAGGCACCGATATCAGCTAACAGAAACACACTGCTTTGCAGAGTGCCGTCAATGTTTTCTGCCTCCCCACCCACCCCCCGAGCACCCTATTAGGTCTGGTCTAACCAAATTAATACACTGCAAATCCAACGTCATTACCAAAATGGAGCGGAACAGCGATCCTTTCTAGCTGACAGCCAGCAGTGCTTAATGGCTCTTTCGTGTCTGCAGCAGAAGCAAAACATTACCAAACAAAAAGAGTAATTTGATTTAGATTTCAGTCTGGCACATGCAGTAGGAGAAGTACGAGTCTGTAAGCTATATGAGGGCAAACCAGTGAGCCGGCGAACCTTCCAGTGCTCTGTAGAAGACTAAAATTAGAAAACTTCAAAGTGCACACCTTTTTTTTAAAATCATTGACAGAGTCTGCTCAGGGTCTAAAGGTCACATGACCTGCTCTGGCCTATTGAAATATCAATCAAGTCATGGATTACCTATTTGACTGAGCAGTTCCGACTCCTAATTAGTTCAGTGTACTTAACGGCACCGCACAGTAATGCTGAGAATAAACACACATAACTGATATGCTTTTAAACCTGTGTACCAGTTCAGTGGCGGTTCGTCTTGTCTGCACGGCGCAGCTGATATCTCCTTTCAGAAGTGTTGGGGTGTGGCACCGTGTACTGATGGAGATGTTTCAGTCAGAAATGTTCATGCCAAGACATGGTGACGGACATGATAAATGATACATCACAAGATACTGGAGCAACAAAAGACCGAAGCTTACAAGTTTAAATCTCAACAAAGTCACAAGTAGCTATGATGGGAGCCCAAGAAAGCAAATTTGGTAATCTTTTAGTATGGGAGGCTTACAGTCTCCTCCGTTTCAATCAAAGAACCATGTTTTACAGAGGGACCATTGAGAGCATCCTGAGCAGCTGCATCACTGTCTGGTTTGGGAACTGCAAAGTCCCGGATCGCAAGACCCTGCGGCGGATAGTGAGGACAGCTGAGAAGAACGTTAGAGTCTCTCTTCCCTCTATCATGTACATTTACCCCACAAGCTGCATCTTCAAAGCCAACAGCATTGTGGATGACCCCACACACCCCTCACACACACTCTTCACCCTCCTGCCGTCTGGAAAAAGGTACCACAAGTCATCAGACTCCTCAATTTAGTCAGTTGCTGTTTTATACACCTCATTTAAACTCCTCATCAAACTGCTGCTATTACACAAGTGTATATATGTTTACTAGAACCCTCTTTGTGCAAATTGCTATATTTTTGCACAATATACAGTATGCACACTGGTTGGTGCTATTTTGTCCTGTAGTGTTTTGTCTCTAACTGTTTGCACAGACGCACTTTATGTGGCTTGGACAACTAAGTCCTTAGCTCTGTGTTGTTCTATCTAGCTCTGACTTTGCTTTGTGTAGCACCATGTTCCTGGAGAAACCTTGTCTCATTTCACTATGTACTGTGTCAGATATATATGGTTGAATTAACAAAAGCTTTTTGACTTGACTTGACAGCAACACTGACCAATCGTTGTGTTTGAGTTTGTTCAGACTCGTACACCACCCTGTGACAACAAAAATCTGGCTGGTGGGATGGAGCTTGCTTCAGGCCAGCGAGCTATTCTCTAGAGTCTGCATCTGTACCGTCCACCATGTTAACATTGTCTGATTTATAGCTTCATGCTTCAGTTTAAAGCCACACCTAAAGTTCCTAGAAGAGTGACTTCATTAACTGCTTCATCCTGGTCAGAGTCATGGTAGATACGTGTATACTGATCAAAATAGAAAAATATTAATATTGCCCATCACTGAGCTGTGGAATATTTTCTCCTCAGAATGATGGTACAGAGATCAGCATCAGCAGAGGGTTTATATAGTCTATGCTGCAGTGAATAAATGAATAAACTCATGATGGATAACTGAGAAACAGACCCAGGCAGACGGATTATATACAGGGCGGTGTCTTTCCCGCTAGACAGCAGCTGTTGTGCATTGCGTTCTCAGTCACACACACAACACACACGGCATGAGACCAATCATAACCCTGGTCTAAAAGGCAGAGCGGTGAAATTAGCTGGACTGACAGTTTGGAGCACATTCTCAAAAAAGCAATCTCCTTATGGAGCGCATCAATATTCCTCAAGTCATCCAGCATGACAGCGGGCCAGAGTGCAGGGAAATGTAATCAAAGAGATGGACAGAAAAACAGCAGCGTGCAGCTAAATCGGATGCACCGGAGACAGTGATTTGAAAGCGGCCGGTCGTTTAAGACTGCAAGGTGATCGGAAGTGCAGATACCGTGCAGGCCTCGAGGCAGTAAATGGAAGTGGAGCTTTCAAGGGTTAACCTATGTAATATTTACAAGTACAGTCTTTCTTTCTCCACCACTCTCAGGTTCAGTGGGTTTAGAAAGCTGACATTTAGATTCACCCCGAGAGTTTATCTTTCATCACAAACGGCTGTCTGACAGCAAAACACGCACACGTAAGAAAAGTGGAATGAGGGGGAAAAAATAATATATTCTTTTATTCTTTTGTTCTCTTGCAAACTGAGAATGCCGATACTAATCAATTAAAGAAATAAATAAAACTTCAATACCTTTTAAGCCAGTGAACTCTATTTTTTGGCTCCATGAATGACCAATGAACTACGAATGACTACAGAAAAATTAAATGAAATAAAAAAAAGTAATGCCCTATAATGCAAACATGCGAGATCAGTCTTCCTGTCTATCTTCGCATGCTATCTTCGCATTCGCATCTAAACCCCCACAAAGCAACACAATCAAAAGCCAGGAAGAGAGTTCCTCATGGTCAGAAAATGTGATTTTGCTTTGCAACACGGTCCACAAAATTAGACATGGTCTCTCAGAGACGCAATTGACTGTCTTGTTTTTTTTTTGTCCCCTAGCTGACCTCGGCGTATCCCAGCAGGGGTTCTGGTTAGTCTGAGTGTGTGCCAGTTTGGAACGGGAGTGTGCATGGTGGGAGCAGTGCCAGCAGAGACAGAGCACAGATCACCCACCATATTCACTCCCTCAGACTGAACCACAGGTGCAGAGAGCAAAGAGGCTGAAGATGCACAAGATCTTACCTCTGTACAATAACACGGAGCTGAGCTCGGCCATCATAATTAATGTGAGACGCAGTGTAATTGCACCATAAAAAAACACCACAACCATCTTAAACAAAAACTAAAAAAACAGAGCTACGAATTTAAATCTAAATCAGCCATGTATACTACTGAAATTTCCAACACTTTGCTGAGTTACAGATGCATTAGAGATGAAGGATAAAAATGTTTTCTCTCTAATACCAGTAAATGACACTAGAAGGGACCAGACATCTCACTGTTCTCCAAACCTAACAGACTCGGCTCAATTGCGCTGAGTGACGCGAGCTGCCTGTAGAGGCGAGAGGTCAGAACGGTGAGGAGGAGTTCAAGAATGGATCGAAGACACACAAATACATTACCGATGCTGTAGTGGAGGGGGAAAATACACTGCAAGCAGACTGGCGCCTCTGCACACAGTACACACTCGTGACTTATTTCATTATAGCAGGGCTAATGAGCCTGTTAGAGAGGATGAAGGGATAACCTGCTTCCATCCTGAGCAGGAGAAGAAAGGAGAAAAAAGGTTACAGCGGGGATTTAGATAATGATGGCTATCGACTGTGATGTTTAAGCACACCCTCTATACGTGCATGAACAATATATCCTTTATATTAGCACTACAGTCTTTATATACAGGGCAGCAGGTCTGCTGGTTCTGCATTGCCATACTGTTAGCTCAGAGATGCCTCTTTTCCAACAATGGTGACAACAACAATGGCGGATGTTGCTTTACTGTTAATGCTCATGGCTTTGCGAACCTACATTGGCATCCAAACGCGGCGAATAAAACGTGTACGTGCAGCTCCATGTAATCTGTATAAACGGAGGTTGTAATCGATAAAGTACATAACGTTATTTTATTGTTAACAGAGAAAAAAATTTAGCCTTAGCATGTAGCTACCTACTATCATGTGTGCTGATAATATATCATATTGCGGTAAAGTAAAAGTGTATTAAACATTAGTATACTTAAGGTACATTATCAAATGCGCTAACAGTATCCCCGCCCCCAGCTCCCACATCAAGCGGTTCTTAAGTCTAGACCAGCAACGTTTTGGTGCTACTTAAGAACCACTTTTCCTGGTTCGGAGCCGGTGCTTTGGCGGGCGAAACAGAAAGAACTGGTTCTAAATTAGGCTCTGGCTCCGAACCAGCACTCGAACTGCCTCGGTGGAAAAGGGGCATGAGTGTGAAGTGTTTTTTTTCACTATAGCATTCCTGACCATTCCTGTTAACCAGTTTCCACACTGGGACATCATGAACAGGCTTGCAAAGATATCAGATAGACTATTTCAGCAATGCATACAAACGCATTTACTGTGTTTAACAGGCTCGTCAATCTTGATTAAATCTATAACAGTTTTCATGTCCACATTTAAAGCATGTTATCTTGTTTTTTTTCCACCTAATATAGAAACAATATCGTTTAATACTTTTCACTTAATACTTAGTATAAATGAACTGTTCTTCTATATTGAGTGTTAAAGGTTTGGAATCCAAATATGATGCGTCCCTAGCTGTAAATAGCTCTGTTATGCTTTTATTTATTAGTTTGTGATATGTGAGACAGGGAGTGTGTCTGCTTTAAAATCCAGCCCACTTTGTTCTGTTCAGATTCAGATTGTGAGTTGAATCCCGGTGAAACCACAGCCAGGTACTTTCTAGGTGGAGAGATGACATTACACTCTGTAGACCAGTGTGACACCAGGCCAATCGTGGGTGTCTATGAGCTCATGTGTGAGGTTAAGAAGCGTAGATATTATGGGTTCCCTGTGTCGCAGTATACAAACATGTGGTCCAAGTGTTAGCCTTCACTCTCACAGTCATGATCGAATCGCGGTGTGGGAAAATGGAAGAAGAAAGAAAAAAAAAGGATACAGAAATAAATAACGGAGCAGTTTTCGCCTGACCTTTATATTCCCCTTACAACGATAACGACAAAAAACTGAGACGTTTGAAAACGTTTAACGTTTTTGTGTTCTTAGTCTTTATCACATACAGAGATTTCTACCATGTAGAACTCTCAAAATGTAATAAAAAATGTTATAGAATATATTTTAAACACTGCTTTTTGTATTGACTCAGCTGTAACTCTGGGTCACTGGGGTTGCTGTTAAAGAAAAGAAAAGAAAAGAAAAGAAAAGGAAAACCTCTCGTGCATTCTGCCGCTACAGCACTATGGTGTGAAGTAGAATTTTCAGAGGAGCCAAAGGGACAAACTCATACAATCAGCATAAACTAGCCTGCTGCGCCATGGGACAATGGGGTGAAGCACTAAGCTTGTCTTAACTAATTGCGGAAATGAAAAGTAAATCATTTAAGTGCCAGGAGAAGGATTAATAGGGGAGTAATATTAATTACTGGGTACTAAATGGATGCATTGTGGCAATAACTCAAATGTCGTCAGTGAAAGCGTTCGAGAAAGAAGTTATCGAATGGAAGATTGATGGTGAAAGAAAGGAGGAGGGAAAAAAAGCTTAATAGCTTTTGGCATCTGGAGCTCTGGAGTATAAACCAAGGAAATCACAAATGCTGTTTGGCTGTGTTTAAATTGTCAGTCTGATCATGCACTCCGAGACTTCACCGTGTAATTTCCATGTGTTGTAAAGAGCAGAGAATGGACTTGATCCAGCTGCACGGAAGAGTGAACTGTCTCAGACCAGCTCGGCCTCATTTATACTGAAAAGATCCAGAAAGTGATAAAATGGGCCAGTGAGGAAGCTCTAATTATGCAAGAGCAAAGAAAGGACGGTTGGGAAAGTATTCACACTCTGCACCTGCTGGTCTCAAATGAGCCAAACACACACACACACACACACACACACACACACACACACACACACACACACACACACACACACACACACACACACACACACACACACACACACACACACACACACACACACACACACTTACAGCCCTTTTCCAGAACAACTTACATTTATCTTGTTTATATAACTGAGCAGTTGAGGGTTAAGGGCCTTGCTCAGGGGCCCAGGAGTGGCAGCTTGGTGGTTTTGGGATACAAACTCTCAACTTTCTGATCAGTAGTCCAACCACCTGAACCGCTGAACTACCGCTGCCCCCCCCCCCACCCCCCACACACACGGCTGCTGCAGCTGCCCCTCAGACTGAGCATGTGCAAAATCAGCACAATTAGCACGCACTTTACTTTTCCTTCCTAAATTATTATACCTACTATTGTTGCATGCTTAAAAAACAGAACGGCTTTAATCCGAGACCGCCACCGCCTCCGCCTAATTTCCATCATTTCCTCAGCAATGAGGGAAGATAATCTGTACTGATCAGTCTGCCTAATCATATCACCCTCCATCATCAGGCAAAAAAAATGAGAAAAAGAAAGAAAGACTAATACTAATTAGAGCTTACATATTCAAATTCGGTGTTCGTACATTAACGGAGAAATAATTACACAGGATGCTTGAATGAAGATTTCCAGGGCTTTTTTTCTCCATACAATTGAAAAATGGTAATTTCTTTAAAACGGGTTAAGCACAGACAGAATGCACACTGCATCACTTATGACCTTTTCTTGAACCGTTGATTTACTGAGAGAATGCAGCAAGCGTTCTGTCACATACGACGCTCTCGGCTCTTACGGATACCCTGATTAGTAAACATTGGCAGCGTTGTCTCAACCTTGGAGGTTGTGTCTTATTAAGAGAGGAAAAGAAATGTAGAAATCACTTGCAATACGCTGTTTTTCCATGTCACGCAGCAGGCCAAAAATACAGTGCGATTTCCAAGATGGAGAACAAACTCCGAGCTACAACCCAAAAAAATAGCAGAAGGAGGTTTTTCGGTTCACGTGATGCCTGAGGACACTTTGCTTCGAAATGACTTGAAGGGAATTATGAAAAGCATATTAAAAGCTACAGTGTGTAGGAAGATTTTGGTAAAAAAAAAAAACAAAAAAAAAAAACACGATTCTCGAGGCAAGGGAGAAAATTTCTTTATAAAATTATGTTCCTGAGTTGCTG